>NW_027118514.1:132500-170000 GCF_036417845.1 Apteryx mantelli | reverse complement strand
TGTTCTGGGATCGGGTCAGGGATCGAGTCGGCGATCCAGTCAGGGATCGGGTGAGGGGATCGAGTCGGGGATCGGGTCAGGGATCTAGTCAGGGATCGGGTCGGGATCGGGCCGGGGATCGGGCCAGGGATCGGGATAGGGATCGGGTTATGGTTATGGTTAGGGTTAGGGTTAGGGTTAGGGTTATGGTTAGGGTTAGGGTTATGGTTAGGGTTAGGGTTAGGGTTAGGGTTAGGGTTAGCTTTAGAACCATTTAGGGTCAGGGATCGGGTCGGGATCGAGTCTGGGATCGGGTCTGGGATCGGGTCAGGGATCTAGTCAGGGATCGGGTGAGGGTATCGAGTCTGGGATCGAGTCGGGGATCTAGTCAGGGATCGGGTCGGGATCGGGTCAGGGATCGAGTCGGGGATCTGTTCTGGGATCGGGTCAGGGATCGAGTCGGCGATCCAGTCAGGGATCGGGTGAGGGGATCGAGTCGGGGATCGGGTCAGGGATCTAGTCAGGGATCGGGTCGGGATCGGGCCGGGGATCGGGCCAGGGATCGGGATAGGGATCGGGTTATGGTTATGGTTAGGGTTAGGGTTAGGGTTAGGGTTATGGTTAGGGTTAGGGTTAGGGTTATGGTTAGGGTTAGGGTTAGGGTTAGGGTTAGGGTTAGCTTTAGAACCATTTAGGGTCAGGGTTAGGGTCGGGATCGAGTCTGGGATCGGGTCTGGGATCGGGTCAGGGATCTAGTCAGGGATCGGGTGAGGGGATCGAGTCTGGGATCGAGTCGGGGATCTAGTCGGGGATCGGGTCGGGATCGGGTCAGGGATCGAGTCGGGGATCTGTTCTGGGATCGGGTCAGGGATCGAGTCGGCGATCCAGTCAGGGATCGGGTGAGGGGATCGAGTCGGGGATCGGGTCAGGGATCTAGTCAGGGATCGGGTCGGGATCGGGCCGGGGATCGGGCCAGGGATCGGGATAGGGATCGGGTTATGGTTATGGTTAGGGTTAGGGTTAGGGTTAGGGTTATGGTTAGGGTTAGGGTTATGGTTAGGGTTAGGGTTAGGGTTAGGGTTAGGGTTAGCTTTAGAACCATTTAGGGTCAGGGTTAGGGTTAGGGTTAGGGTTAGGGTTAGGGTTAGGGTTAGGGTTATGGTTAGGGTTAGGGTTAGGGTTAGGGTTAGGGTTAGGGTTAGGGTTAGGGTTAGGGTTAGCTTTAGAACCATTTAGGGTCAGGGATCGGGTCGGGATCGAGTCTGGGATCGAGTCTGGGATCGGGTCAGGGATCTAGTCAGGGATCGGGTGAGGGGATCGAGTCGGGGATCGGGTCAGGGATCTAGTCAGGGATCGGGTCGGGATCGGGCCGGGGATCGGGCCAGGGATCGGGATAGGGATCGGGTTATGGTTATGGTTAGGGTTAGGGTTAGGGTTAGGGTTAGGGTTATGGTTAGGGTTAGGGTTATGGTTAGGGTTAGGGTTAGGGTTAGGGTTAGGGTTAGCTTTAGAACCATTTAGGGTCAGGGATCGGGTCGGGATCGAGTCTGGGATCGGGTCTGGGATCTAGTCAGGGATCGGGTCGGGATCGGGTCAGGGATCGAGTCGGGGATCTGTTCTGGGATCGGGTCAGGGATCGAGTCGGCGATCCAGTCAGGGATCGGGTGAGGGGATCGAGTCGGGGATCGGGTCAGGGATCTAGTCAGGGATCGGGTCGGGATCGGGCCGGGGATCGGGCCAGGGATCGGGATAGGGATCGGGTTATGGTTATGGTTAGGGTTAGGGTTAGGGTTAGGGTTAGGGTTAGGGTTAGGGTTAGGGTTATGGTTAGGGTTAGGGTTATGGTTAGGGTTAGGGTTAGGGTTAGGGTTAGGGTTAGCTTTAGAACCATTTAGGGTCAGGGTTAGGGTCGGGATCGAGTCTGGGATCGGGTCTGGGATCGGGTCAGGGATCTAGTCAGGGATCGGGTGAGGGGATCGAGTCTGGGATCGAGTCGGGGATCTAGTCGGGGATCGGGTCGGGATCGGGTCAGGGATCGAGTCGGGGATCTGTTCTGGGATCGGGTCAGGGATCGAGTCGGCGATCCAGTCAGGGATCGGGTGAGGGGATCGAGTCGGGGATCGGGTCAGGGATCTAGTCAGGGATCGGGTCGGGATCGGGCCGGGGATCGGGCCAGGGATCGGGATAGGGATCGGGTTATGGTTATGGTTAGGGTTAGGGTTAGGGTTAGGGTTATGGTTAGGGTTAGGGTTATGGTTAGGGTTAGGGTTAGGGTTAGGGTTAGCTTTAGAACCATTTAGGGTCAGGGATCGGGTCGGGATCGAGTCTGGGATCGGGTCTGGGATCGGGCCAGGGATCTAGTCAGGGATCGGGTGAGGGGATCGAGTCGGGGATCGAGTCGGGGATCTAGTCAGGGATCGGGTCGGGATCGGGTCAGGGATCGAGTCGGGGATCTGTTCTGGGATCGGGTCAGGGATCGAGTCGGCGATCCAGTCAGGGATCGGGTGAGGGGATCGAGTCGGGGATCTTGTCAGGGATCTAGTCAGGGATCGGGTCGGGATCGGGCCGGGGATCGGGCCAGGGATCGGGATAGGGATCGGGTTATGGTTATGGTTAGGGTTAGGGTTAGGGTTAGGGTTATGGTTAGGGTTAGGGTTATGGTTATGGTTAGGGTTAGGGTTAGGGTTAGGGTTAGGGTTAGGGTTAGGGTTAGGGTTAGGGTTAGGGTTAGGGTTAGGGTTTAGGGTTAGGGTTAGGGTTAGGGTTAGGGTTAGGGTTAGGGTTAGGGTTAGGGTTAGGGTTAGGGTTAGGGTTAGGGTTAGGTTAGGGTTAGGGTTAGGGTTAGGGTTAGGGTTAGGGTTAGGGTTAGGGTTAGGGTTAGGGTTAGGGTTAGGGTTAGGGTTAGGGTTTAGGGTTAGGGTTAGGGTTAGGGTTAGGGTTAGGGTTAGGGTTAGGGTTAGGGTTAGGGTTAGGGTTTAGGGTTAGGGTTAGGGTTAGGGTTAGGGTTAGGGTTAGGGTTAGGGTTAGGGTTAGGGTTAGGGTTAGGGTTAGGGTTAGGGTTAGGGTTAGGGTTAGGGTTAGGGTTTAGGGTTAGGGTTAGGGTTAGGGTTAGGGTTAGGGTTAGGTTAGGGTTAGGGTTAGGGTTAGGGTTAGGGTTAGGGTTAGGGTTAGGGTTAGGGTTAGGGTTAGGGTTAGGGTTAGGGTTATGGTTAGGGTTAGGGTTAGGGTTAGGGTTAGCTTTAGAACCATTTAGGGTCAGGGATCGGGTCGGGATCGAGTCTGGGATCGGGTCTGGGATCGGGTCAGGGATCTAGTCAGGGATCGGGTGAGGGTATCGAGTCTGGGATCGAGTCGGGGATCTAGTCAGGGATCGGGTCGGGATCGGGTCAGGGATCGAGTCGGGGATCTGTTCTGGGATCTGGTCAGGGATCGAGTCGGCGATCCAGTCAGGGATCGGGTGAGGGGATCGAGTCGGGGATCGGGTCAGGGATCTAGTCAGGGATCGGGTCGGGATCGGGCCGGGGATCGGGCCAGGGATCGGGATAGGGATCGGGTTATGGTTATGGTTAGGGTTAGGGTTAGGGTTAGGGTTATGGTTAGGGTTAGGGTTAGGGTTATGGTTAGGGTTAGGGTTAGGGTTAGGGTTAGCTTTAGAACCATTTAGGGTCAGGGTTAGGGTCGGGATCGAGTCTGGGATCGGGTCTGGGATCGGGTCAGGGATCTAGTCAGGGATCGGGTGAGGGGATCGAGTCTGGGATCGAGTCGGGGATCTAGTCAGGGATCGGGTCGGGATCGGGTCAGGGATCGAGTCGGGGATCTGTTCTGGGATCGGGTCAGGGATCGAGTCGGCGATCCAGTCAGGGATCGGGTGAGGGGATCGAGTCGGGGATCGGGTCAGGGATCTAGTCAGGGATCGGGTCGGGATCGGGCCGGGGATCGGGCCAGGGATCGGGATAGGGATCGGGTTATGGTTATGGTTAGGGTTAGGGTTAGGGTTAGGGTTATGGTTAGGGTTAGGGTTATGGTTAGGGTTAGGGTTAGGGTTAGGGTTAGGGTTAGCTTTAGAACCATTTAGGGTCAGGGATCGGGTCGGGATCGAGTCTGGGATCGGGTCTGGGATCGGGTCAGGGATCTAGTCAGGGATCGGGTGAGGGTATCGAGTCGGGGATCGAGTCGGGGATCTAGTCAGGGATCGGGTCGGGATCGGGTCAGGGATCGAGTCGGGGATCTGTTCTGGGATCGGGTCAGGGATCGAGTCGGCGATCCAGTCAGGGATCGGGTGAGGGGATCGAGTCGGGGATCGGGTCAGGGATCTAGTCAGGGATCGGGTCGGGATCGGGCCGGGGATCGGGCCAGGGATCGGGATAGGGATCGGGTTATGGTTATGGTTAGGGTTAGGGTTAGGGTTAGGGTTATGGTTAGGGTTAGGGTTAGGGTTATGGTTAGGGTTAGGGTTAGGGTTAGGGTTAGGGTTAGCTTTAGAACCATTTAGGGTCAGGGTTAGGGTCGGGATCGAGTCTGGGATCGGGTCTGGGATCGGGTCAGGGATCTAGTCAGGGATCGGGTGAGGGGATCGAGTCTGGGATCGAGTCGGGGATCTAGTCAGGGATCGGGTCGGGATCGGGTCAGGGATCGAGTCGGGGATCTGTTCTGGGATCGGGTCAGGGATCGAGTCGGCGATCCAGTCAGGGATCGGGTGAGGGGATCGAGTCGGGGATCGGGTCAGGGATCTAGTCAGGGATCGGGTCGGGATCGGGCCGGGGATCGGGCCAGGGATCGGGATAGGGATCGGGTTATGGTTATGGTTAGGGTTAGGGTTAGGGTTAGGGTTATGGTTAGGGTTAGGGTTATGGTTAGGGTTAGGGTTAGGGTTAGGGTTAGGGTTAGCTTTAGAACCATTTAGGGTCAGGGTTAGGGTTAGGGTTAGGGTTAGGGTTAGGGTTAGGGTTAGGGTTAGGGTTAGGGTTATGGTTAGGGTTAGGGTTAGGGTTAGGGTTAGGGTTAGGGTTAGGGTTAGGGTTAGGGTTAGCTTTAGAACCATTTAGGGTCAGGGATCGGGTCGGGATCGAGTCTGGGATCGGGTCTGGGATCGGGTCAGGGATCTAGTCAGGGATCGGGTGAGGGGATCGAGTCGGGGATCGGGTCAGGGATCTAGTCAGGGATCGGGTCGGGATCGGGCCGGGGATCGGGCCAGGGATCGGGATAGGGATCGGGTTATGGTTATGGTTAGGGTTAGGGTTAGGGTTAGGGTTAGGGTTATGGTTAGGGTTAGGGTTATGGTTAGGGTTAGGGTTAGGGTTAGGGTTAGGGTTAGCTTTAGAACCATTTAGGGTCAGGGATCGGGTCGGGATCGAGTCTGGGATCGGGTCTGGGATCTAGTCAGGGATCGGGTCGGGATCGGGTCAGGGATCGAGTCGGGGATCTGTTCTGGGATCGGGTCAGGGATCGAGTCGGCGATCCAGTCAGGGATCGGGTGAGGGGATCGAGTCGGGGATCGGGTCAGGGATCTAGTCAGGGATCGGGTCGGGATCGGGCCGGGGATCGGGCCAGGGATCGGGATAGGGATCGGGTTATGGTTATGGTTAGGGTTAGGGTTAGGGTTAGGGTTAGGGTTAGGGTTAGGGTTAGGGTTATGGTTAGGGTTAGGGTTATGGTTAGGGTTAGGGTTAGGGTTAGGGTTAGGGTTAGCTTTAGAACCATTTAGGGTCAGGGTTAGGGTCGGGATCGAGTCTGGGATCGGGTCTGGGATCGGGTCAGGGATCTAGTCAGGGATCGGGTGAGGGGATCGAGTCTGGGATCGAGTCGGGGATCTAGTCGGGGATCGGGTCGGGATCGGGTCAGGGATCGAGTCGGGGATCTGTTCTGGGATCGGGTCAGGGATCGAGTCGGCGATCCAGTCAGGGATCGGGTGAGGGGATCGAGTCGGGGATCGGGTCAGGGATCTAGTCAGGGATCGGGTCGGGATCGGGCCGGGGATCGGGCCAGGGATCGGGATAGGGATCGGGTTATGGTTATGGTTAGGGTTAGGGTTAGGGTTAGGGTTATGGTTAGGGTTAGGGTTATGGTTAGGGTTAGGGTTCGGGTTAGGGTTAGGGTTAGGGTTAGGGTTAGGGTTAGCTTTAGAACCATTTAGGGTCAGGGATCGGGTCGGGATCGAGTCTGGGATCGGGTCTGGGATCTAGTCAGGGATCGGGTCGGGATCGGGTCAGGGATCGAGTCGGGGATCTGTTCTGGGATCGGGTCAGGGATCGAGTCGGCGATCCAGTCAGGGATCGGGTGAGGGGATCGAGTCGGGGATCGGGTCAGGGATCTAGTCAGGGATCGGGTCGGGATCGGGCCGGGGATCGGGCCAGGGATCGGGATAGGGATCGGGTTATGGTTATGGTTAGGGTTAGGGTTAGGGTTAGGGTTATGGTTAGGGTTAGGGTTATGGTTAGGGTTAGGGTTAGGGTTAGGGTTAGGGTTAGCTTTAGAACCATTTAGGGTCAGGGATCGGGTCGGGATCGAGTCTGGGATCGGGTCTGGGATCGGGTCAGGGATCTAGTCAGGGATCGGGTGAGGGTATCGAGTCTGGGATCGAGTCGGGGATCTAGTCAGGGATCGGGTCGGGATCGGGTCAGGGATCGAGTCGGGGATCTGTTCTGGGATCGGGTCAGGGATCGAGTCGGCGATCCAGTCAGGGATCGGGTGAGGGGATCGAGTCGGGGATCGGGTCAGGGATCTAGTCAGGGATCGGGTCGGGATCGGGCCGGGGATCGGGCCAGGGATCGGGATAGGGATCGGGTTATGGTTATGGTTAGGGTTAGGGTTAGGGTTAGGGTTATGGTTAGGGTTAGGGTTAGGGTTATGGTTAGGGTTAGGGTTAGGGTTAGGGTTAGGGTTAGCTTTAGAACCATTTAGGGTCAGGGTTAGGGTCGGGATCGAGTCTGGGATCGGGTCTGGGATCGGGTCAGGGATCTAGTCAGGGATCGGGTGAGGGGATCGAGTCTGGGATCGAGTCGGGGATCTAGTCGGGGATCGGGTCGGGATCGGGTCAGGGATCGAGTCGGGGATCTGTTCTGGGATCGGGTCAGGGATCGAGTCGGCGATCCAGTCAGGGATCGGGTGAGGGGATCGAGTCGGGGATCGGGTCAGGGATCTAGTCAGGGATCGGGTCGGGATCGGGCCGGGGATCGGGCCAGGGATCGGGATAGGGATCGGGTTATGGTTATGGTTAGGGTTAGGGTTAGGGTTAGGGTTATGGTTAGGGTTAGGGTTATGGTTAGGGTTAGGGTTAGGGTTAGGGTTAGGGTTAGCTTTAGAACCATTTAGGGTCAGGGTTAGGGTTAGGGTTAGGGTTAGGGTTAGGGTTAGGGTTAGGGTTATGGTTAGGGTTAGGGTTAGGGTTAGGGTTAGGGTTAGGGTTAGGGTTAGGGTTAGGGTTAGCTTTAGAACCATTTAGGGTCAGGGATCGGGTCGGGATCGAGTCTGGGATCGAGTCTGGGATCGGGTCAGGGATCTAGTCAGGGATCGGGTGAGGGGATCGAGTCGGGGATCGGGTCAGGGATCTAGTCAGGGATCGGGTCGGGATCGGGCCGGGGATCGGGCCAGGGATCGGGATAGGGATCGGGTTATGGTTATGGTTAGGGTTAGGGTTAGGGTTAGGGTTAGGGTTATGGTTAGGGTTAGGGTTATGGTTAGGGTTAGGGTTAGGGTTAGGGTTAGGGTTAGCTTTAGAACCATTTAGGGTCAGGGATCGGGTCGGGATCGAGTCTGGGATCGGGTCTGGGATCTAGTCAGGGATCGGGTCGGGATCGGGTCAGGGATCGAGTCGGGGATCTGTTCTGGGATCGGGTCAGGGATCGAGTCGGCGATCCAGTCAGGGATCGGGTGAGGGGATCGAGTCGGGGATCGGGTCAGGGATCTAGTCAGGGATCGGGTCGGGATCGGGCCGGGGATCGGGCCAGGGATCGGGATAGGGATCGGGTTATGGTTATGGTTAGGGTTAGGGTTAGGGTTAGGGTTAGGGTTAGGGTTAGGGTTAGGGTTATGGTTAGGGTTAGGGTTATGGTTAGGGTTAGGGTTAGGGTTAGGGTTAGGGTTAGCTTTAGAACCATTTAGGGTCAGGGTTAGGGTCGGGATCGAGTCTGGGATCGGGTCTGGGATCGGGTCAGGGATCTAGTCAGGGATCGGGTGAGGGGATCGAGTCTGGGATCGAGTCGGGGATCTAGTCGGGGATCGGGTCGGGATCGGGTCAGGGATCGAGTCGGGGATCTGTTCTGGGATCGGGTCAGGGATCGAGTCGGCGATCCAGTCAGGGATCGGGTGAGGGGATCGAGTCGGGGATCGGGTCAGGGATCTAGTCAGGGATCGGGTCGGGATCGGGCCGGGGATCGGGCCAGGGATCGGGATAGGGATCGGGTTATGGTTATGGTTAGGGTTAGGGTTAGGGTTAGGGTTATGGTTAGGGTTAGGGTTATGGTTAGGGTTAGGGTTAGGGTTAGGGTTAGCTTTAGAACCATTTAGGGTCAGGGATCGGGTCGGGATCGAGTCTGGGATCGGGTCTGGGATCGGGTCAGGGATCTAGTCAGGGATCGGGTGAGGGGATCGAGTCGGGGATCGAGTCGGGGATCTAGTCAGGGATCGGGTCGGGATCGGGTCAGGGATCGAGTCGGGGATCTGTTCTGGGATCGGGTCAGGGATCGAGTCGGCGATCCAGTCAGGGATCGGGTGAGGGGATCGAGTCGGGGATCTTGTCAGGGATCTAGTCAGGGATCGGGTCGGGATCGGGCCGGGGATCGGGCCAGGGATCGGGATAGGGATCGGGTTATGGTTATGGTTAGGGTTAGGGTTAGGGTTAGGGTTATGGTTAGGGTTAGGGTTATGGTTATGGTTAGGGTTAGGGTTAGGGTTAGGGTTAGGGTTAGGGTTAGGGTTAGGGTTAGGGTTAGGGTTAGGGTTAGGGTTTAGGGTTAGGGTTAGGGTTAGGGTTAGGGTTAGGGTTAGGGTTAGGGTTAGGGTTAGGGTTAGGGTTAGGGTTAGGGTTAGGTTAGGGTTAGGGTTAGGGTTAGGGTTAGGGTTAGGGTTAGGGTTAGGGTTAGGGTTAGGGTTAGGGTTAGGGTTAGGGTTAGGGTTTAGGGTTAGGGTTAGGGTTAGGGTTAGGGTTAGGGTTAGGGTTAGGGTTAGGGTTTAGGGTTAGGGTTAGGGTTAGGGTTAGGGTTAGGGTTAGGGTTAGGGTTAGGGTTAGGGTTAGGGTTAGGGTTAGGGTTAGGGTTAGGGTTAGGGTTAGGGTTAGGGTTTAGGGTTAGGGTTAGGGTTAGGGTTAGGGTTAGGGTTAGGTTAGGGTTAGGGTTAGGGTTAGGGTTAGGGTTAGGGTTAGGGTTAGGGTTAGGGTTAGGGTTAGGGTTAGGGTTAGGGTTATGGTTAGGGTTAGGGTTAGGGTTAGGGTTAGCTTTAGAACCATTTAGGGTCAGGGATCGGGTCGGGATCGAGTCTGGGATCGGGTCTGGGATCGGGTCAGGGATCTAGTCAGGGATCGGGTGAGGGTATCGAGTCTGGGATCGAGTCGGGGATCTAGTCAGGGATCGGGTCGGGATCGGGTCAGGGATCGAGTCGGGGATCTGTTCTGGGATCTGGTCAGGGATCGAGTCGGCGATCCAGTCAGGGATCGGGTGAGGGGATCGAGTCGGGGATCGGGTCAGGGATCTAGTCAGGGATCGGGTCGGGATCGGGCCGGGGATCGGGCCAGGGATCGGGATAGGGATCGGGTTATGGTTATGGTTAGGGTTAGGGTTAGGGTTAGGGTTATGGTTAGGGTTAGGGTTAGGGTTATGGTTAGGGTTAGGGTTAGGGTTAGGGTTAGCTTTAGAACCATTTAGGGTCAGGGTTAGGGTCGGGATCGAGTCTGGGATCGGGTCTGGGATCGGGTCAGGGATCTAGTCAGGGATCGGGTGAGGGGATCGAGTCTGGGATCGAGTCGGGGATCTAGTCAGGGATCGGGTCGGGATCGGGTCAGGGATCGAGTCGGGGATCTGTTCTGGGATCGGGTCAGGGATCGAGTCGGCGATCCAGTCAGGGATCGGGTGAGGGGATCGAGTCGGGGATCGGGTCAGGGATCTAGTCAGGGATCGGGTCGGGATCGGGCCGGGGATCGGGCCAGGGATCGGGATAGGGATCGGGTTATGGTTATGGTTAGGGTTAGGGTTAGGGTTAGGGTTATGGTTAGGGTTAGGGTTATGGTTAGGGTTAGGGTTAGGGTTAGGGTTAGGGTTAGCTTTAGAACCATTTAGGGTCAGGGATCGGGTCGGGATCGAGTCTGGGATCGGGTCTGGGATCGGGTCAGGGATCTAGTCAGGGATCGGGTGAGGGTATCGAGTCGGGGATCGAGTCGGGGATCTAGTCAGGGATCGGGTCGGGATCGGGTCAGGGATCGAGTCGGGGATCTGTTCTGGGATCGGGTCAGGGATCGAGTCGGCGATCCAGTCAGGGATCGGGTGAGGGGATCGAGTCGGGGATCGGGTCAGGGATCTAGTCAGGGATCGGGTCGGGATCGGGCCGGGGATCGGGCCAGGGATCGGGATAGGGATCGGGTTATGGTTATGGTTAGGGTTAGGGTTAGGGTTAGGGTTATGGTTAGGGTTAGGGTTAGGGTTATGGTTAGGGTTAGGGTTAGGGTTAGGGTTAGGGTTAGCTTTAGAACCATTTAGGGTCAGGGTTAGGGTCGGGATCGAGTCTGGGATCGGGTCTGGGATCGGGTCAGGGATCTAGTCAGGGATCGGGTGAGGGGATCGAGTCTGGGATCGAGTCGGGGATCTAGTCAGGGATCGGGTCGGGATCGGGTCAGGGATCGAGTCGGGGATCTGTTCTGGGATCGGGTCAGGGATCGAGTCGGCGATCCAGTCAGGGATCGGGTGAGGGGATCGAGTCGGGGATCGGGTCAGGGATCTAGTCAGGGATCGGGTCGGGATCGGGCCGGGGATCGGGCCAGGGATCGGGATAGGGATCGGGTTATGGTTATGGTTAGGGTTAGGGTTAGGGTTAGGGTTATGGTTAGGGTTAGGGTTATGGTTAGGGTTAGGGTTAGGGTTAGGGTTAGGGTTAGCTTTAGAACCATTTAGGGTCAGGGTTAGGGTTAGGGTTAGGGTTAGGGTTAGGGTTAGGGTTAGGGTTAGGGTTAGGGTTATGGTTAGGGTTAGGGTTAGGGTTAGGGTTAGGGTTAGGGTTAGGGTTAGGGTTAGGGTTAGCTTTAGAACCATTTAGGGTCAGGGATCGGGTCGGGATCGAGTCTGGGATCGGGTCTGGGATCGGGTCAGGGATCTAGTCAGGGATCGGGTGAGGGGATCGAGTCGGGGATCGGGTCAGGGATCTAGTCAGGGATCGGGTCGGGATCGGGCCGGGGATCGGGCCAGGGATCGGGATAGGGATCGGGTTATGGTTATGGTTAGGGTTAGGGTTAGGGTTAGGGTTAGGGTTATGGTTAGGGTTAGGGTTATGGTTAGGGTTAGGGTTAGGGTTAGGGTTAGGGTTAGCTTTAGAACCATTTAGGGTCAGGGATCGGGTCGGGATCGAGTCTGGGATCGGGTCTGGGATCTAGTCAGGGATCGGGTCGGGATCGGGTCAGGGATCGAGTCGGGGATCTGTTCTGGGATCGGGTCAGGGATCGAGTCGGCGATCCAGTCAGGGATCGGGTGAGGGGATCGAGTCGGGGATCGGGTCAGGGATCTAGTCAGGGATCGGGTCGGGATCGGGCCGGGGATCGGGCCAGGGATCGGGATAGGGATCGGGTTATGGTTATGGTTAGGGTTAGGGTTAGGGTTAGGGTTAGGGTTAGGGTTAGGGTTAGGGTTATGGTTAGGGTTAGGGTTATGGTTAGGGTTAGGGTTAGGGTTAGGGTTAGGGTTAGCTTTAGAACCATTTAGGGTCAGGGTTAGGGTCGGGATCGAGTCTGGGATCGGGTCTGGGATCGGGTCAGGGATCTAGTCAGGGATCGGGTGAGGGGATCGAGTCTGGGATCGAGTCGGGGATCTAGTCGGGGATCGGGTCGGGATCGGGTCAGGGATCGAGTCGGGGATCTGTTCTGGGATCGGGTCAGGGATCGAGTCGGCGATCCAGTCAGGGATCGGGTGAGGGGATCGAGTCGGGGATCGGGTCAGGGATCTAGTCAGGGATCGGGTCGGGATCGGGCCGGGGATCGGGCCAGGGATCGGGATAGGGATCGGGTTATGGTTATGGTTAGGGTTAGGGTTAGGGTTAGGGTTATGGTTAGGGTTAGGGTTATGGTTAGGGTTAGGGTTAGGGTTAGGGTTAGCTTTAGAACCATTTAGGGTCAGGGATCGGGTCGGGATCGAGTCTGGGATCGGGTCTGGGATCGGGTCAGGGATCTAGTCAGGGATCGGGTGAGGGGATCGAGTCGGGGATCGAGTCGGGGATCTAGTCAGGGATCGGGTCGGGATCGGGTCAGGGATCGAGTCGGGGATCTGTTCTGGGATCGGGTCAGGGATCGAGTCGGCGATCCAGTCAGGGATCGGGTGAGGGGATCGAGTCGGGGATCTTGTCAGGGATCTAGTCAGGGATCGGGTCGGGATCGGGCCGGGGATCGGGCCAGGGATCGGGATAGGGATCGGGTTATGGTTATGGTTAGGGTTAGGGTTAGGGTTAGGGTTATGGTTAGGGTTAGGGTTAGGGTTATGGTTAGGGTTAGGGTTAGGGTTAGGGTTAGGGTTAGCTTTAGAACCATTTAGGGTCAGGGATCGGGTCGGGATCGAGTCTGGGATCGGGTCTGGGATCGGGTCAGTGATCTAGTCAGGGATCGGGTGAGGGGATCGAGTCTGGGATCGAGTCGGGGATCTAGTCAGGGATCGGGTCGGGATCGGGTCAGGGATCGAGTCGGGGATCTGTTCTGGGATCGGGTCAGGGATCGAGTCGGCGATCCAGTCAGGGATCGGGTGAGGGGATCGAGTCGGGGATCGGGTCAGGGATCTAGTCGGGGATCGGGTCGGGATCGGGCCGGGGATCGGGCCAGGGATCGGGATAGGGATCGGGTTATGGTTAGGGTTAGGGTTAGGGTTAGGGTTAGGGTTAGGGTTAGGGTTAGGGTTAGGGTTAGGGTTAGGGTTAGCTTTAGAACCATTTAGGGTCAGGGATCGGGTCGGGATCGAGTCTGGGATCGGGTCTGGGATCGGGTCAGTGATCTAGTCAGGGATCGGGTGAGGGGATCGAGTCGGGGATCGAGTCGGGGATCTAGTCAGGGATCGGGTCGGGATCGGGTCAGGGATCGAGTCGGGGATCTGTTCTGGGATCGGGTCAGGGATCGAGTCGGCGATCCAGTCAGGGATCGGGTGAGGGGATCGAGTCGGGGATCGGGTCAGGGATCTAGTCAGGGATCGGGTCGGGATCGGGTCGGGATCGGGCCAGGGATCGGGATAGGGATCGGGTTATGGTTATGGTTAGGGTTAGGGTTAGGGTTAGGGTTAGGGTTATGGTTAGGGTTAGGGTTATGGTTAGGGTTAGGGTTAGGGTTAGCTTTAGAACCATTTAGGGTCAGGGTTAGGGTCGGGATCGAGTCTGGGATCGGGTCTGGGATCGGGTCAGGGATCTAGTCAGGGATCGGGTGAGGGGATCGAGTCTGGGATCGAGTCGGGGATCTAGTCAGGGATCGGGTCGGGATCGGGTCAGGGATCGAGTCGGGGATCGAGTCTGGGATCGGGTCAGGGATCGAGTCGGCGATCCAGTCAGGGATCGGGTGAGGGGATCGAGTCGGGGATCGGGTCAGGGATCTAGTCGGGGATCGGGTCGGGATCGGGCCGGGGATCGGGCCAGGGATCGGGATAGGGATCGGGTTATGGTTATGGTTAGGGTTAGGGTTAGGGTTAGGGTTAGGGTTAGGGTTAGGGTTATGGTTAGGGTTAGGGTTAGGGTTAGGGTTAGCTTTAGAACCATTTAGGGTCAGGGATCGGGTCGGGATCGAGTCTGGGATCGGGTCTGGGATCGGGTCAGTGATCTAGTCAGGGATCGGGTGAGGGGATCGAGTCTGGGATCGAGTCGGGGATCTAGTCAGGGATCGGGTCGGGATCGGGTCAGGGATCGAGTCGGGGATCTGTTCTGGGATCGGGTCAGGGATCGAGTCGGCGATCCAGTCAGGGATCGGGTGAGGGGATCGAGTCGGGGATCGGGTCAGGGATCTAGTCAGGGATCGGGTCGGGATCGGGCCGGGGATCGGGCCAGGGATCGGGATAGGGATCGGGTTATGGTTATGGTTAGGGTTAGGGTTAGGGTTAGGGTTATGGTTAGGGTTAGGGTTAGGGTTATGGTTAGGGTTAGGGTTAGGGTTAGGGTTAGCTTTAGAACCATTTAGGGTCAGGGTTAGGGTCGGGATCGAGTCTGGGATCGGGTCTGGGATCGGGTCAGGGATCTAGTCAGGGATCGGGTGAGGGGATCGAGTCTGGGATCGAGTCGGGGATCTAGTCAGGGATCGGGTCGGGATCGGGTCAGGGATCGAGTCGGGGATCTGTTCTGGGATCGGGTCAGGGATCGAGTCGGCGATCCAGTCAGGGATCGGGTGAGGGGATCGAGTCGGGGATCGGGTCAGGGATCTAGTCAGGGATCGGGTCGGGATCGGGCCGGGGATCGGGCCAGGGATCGGGATAGGGATCGGGTTATGGTTATGGTTATGGTTAGGGTTAGGGTTAGGGTTATGGTTAGGGTTAGGGTTATGGTTAGGGTTAGGGTTAGGGTTAGGGTTGGGGTTAGCTTTAGAACCATTTAGGGTCAGGGATCGGGTCGGGATCGAGTCTGGGATCGGGTCTGGGATCGGGTCAGGGATCTAGTCAGGGATCGGGTGAGGGTATCGAGTCTGGGATCGAGTCGGGGATCTAGTCAGGGATCGGGTCGGGATCGGGTCAGGGATCGAGTCGGGGATCTGTTCTGGGATCTGGTCAGGGATCGAGTCGGCGATCCAGTCAGGGATCGGGTGAGGGGATCGAGTCGGGGATCGGGTCAGGGATCTAGTCAGGGATCGGGTCGGGATCGGGCCGGGGATCGGGCCAGGGATCGGGATAGGGATCGGGTTATGGTTATGGTTAGGGTTAGGGTTAGGGTTAGGGTTAGGGTTAGGGTTAGGGTTAGGGTTAGGGTTAGCTTTAGAACCATTTAGGGTCAGGGATCGGGTCGGGATCGAGTCTGGGATCGGGTCTGGGATCGGGTCAGGGATCTAGTCAGGGATCGGGTGAGGGGATCGAGTCGGGGATCTAGTCAGGGATCGGGTCGGGATCGGGTCAGGGATCGAGTCGGGGATCTGTTCTGGGATCGGGTCAGGGATCGAGTCGGCGATCCAGTCAGGGATCGGGTGAGGGGATCGAGTCGGGGATCGGGTCAGGGATCTAGTCAGGGATCGGGTCGGGATCGGGCCGGGGATCGGGCCAGGGATCGGGATAGGGATCGGGTTATGGTTATGGTTAGGGTTAGGGTTAGGGTTAGGGTTATGGTTAGGGTTAGGGTTAGGGTTATGGTTAGGGTTAGGGTTAGGGTTAGGGTTAGGGTTAGCTTTAGAACCATTTAGGGTCAGGGTTAGGGTCGGGATCGAGTCTGGGATCGGGTCTGGGATCGGGTCAGGGATCTAGTCAGGGATCGGGTGAGGGGATCGAGTCTGGGATCGAGTCGGGGATCTAGTCGGGGATCGGGTCGGGATCGGGTCAGGGATCGAGTCGGGGATCTGTTCTGGGATCGGGTCAGGGATCGAGTCGGCGATCCAGTCAGGGATCGGGTGAGGGGATCGAGTCGGGGATCGGGTCAGGGATCTAGTCAGGGATCGGGTCGGGATCGGGCCGGGGATCGGGCCAGGGATCGGGATAGGGATCGGGTTATGGTTATGGTTAGGGTTAGGGTTAGGGTTAGGGTTATGGTTAGGGTTAGGGTTATGGTTAGGGTTAGGGTTAGGGTTAGGGTTAGGGTTAGCTTTAGAACCATTTAGGGTCAGGGTTAGGGTTAGGGTTAGGGTTAGGGTTAGGGTTAGGGTTAGGGTTAGGGTTAGGGTTAGGGTTATGGTTAGGGTTAGGGTTAGGGTTAGGGTTAGGGTTAGGGTTAGGGTTAGGGTTAGCTTTAGAACCATTTAGGGTCAGGGATCGGGTCGGGATCGAGTCTGGGATCGAGTCTGGGATCGGGTCAGGGATCTAGTCAGGGATCGGGTGAGGGGATCGAGTCGGGGATCGGGTCAGGGATCTAGTCAGGGATCGGGTCGGGATCGGGCCGGGGATCGGGCCAGGGATCGGGATAGGGATCGGGTTATGGTTATGGTTAGGGTTAGGGTTAGGGTTAGGGTTAGGGTTATGGTTAGGGTTAGGGTTATGGTTAGGGTTAGGGTTAGGGTTAGGGTTAGGGTTAGCTTTAGAACCATTTAGGGTCAGGGATCGGGTCGGGATCGAGTCTGGGATCGGGTCTGGGATCTAGTCAGGGATCGGGTCGGGATCGGGTCAGGGATCGAGTCGGGGATCTGTTCTGGGATCGGGTCAGGGATCGAGTCGGCGATCCAGTCAGGGATCGGGTGAGGGGATCGAGTCGGGGATCGGGTCAGGGATCTAGTCAGGGATCGGGTCGGGATCGGGCCGGGGATCGGGCCAGGGATCGGGATAGGGATCGGGTTATGGTTATGGTTAGGGTTAGGGTTAGGGTTAGGGTTATGGTTAGGGTTAGGGTTAGGGTTATGGTTAGGGTTAGGGTTAGGGTTAGGGTTAGGGTTAGCTTTAGAACCATTTAGGGTCAGGGATCGGGTCGGGATCGAGTCTGGGATCGGGTCTGGGATCGGGTCAGGGATCTAGTCAGGGATCGGGTGAGGGGATCGAGTCTGGGATCGAGTCGGGGATCTAGTCAGGGATCGGGTCGGGATCGGGTCAGGGATCGAGTCGGGGATCGAGTCTGGGATCGGGTCAGGGATCGAGTCGGCGATCCAGTCAGGGATCGGGTGAGGGGATCGAGTCGGGGATCGGGTCAGGGATCTAGTCGGGGATCGGGTCGGGATCGGGCCGGGGATCGGGCCAGGGATCGGGATAGGGATCGGGTTATGGTTATGGTTAGGGTTAGGGTTAGGGTTAGGGTTAGGGTTAGGGTTAGGGTTAGGGTTAGGGTTAGGGTTAGGGTTAGCTTTAGAACCATTTAGGGTCAGGGATCGGGTCGGGATCGAGTCTGGGATCGGGTCTGGGATCGGGTCAGTGATCTAGTCAGGGATCGGGTGAGGGGATCGAGTCGGGGATCGAGTCGGGGATCTAGTCAGGGATCGGGTCGGGATCGGGTCAGGGATCGAGTCGGGGATCTGTTCTGGGATCGGGTCAGGGATCGAGTCGGCGATCCAGTCAGGGATCGGGTGAGGGGATCGAGTCGGGGATCGGGTCAGGGATCTAGTCAGGGATCGGGTCGGGATCGGGTCGGGATCGGGCCAGGGATCGGGATAGGGATCGGGTTATGGTTATGGTTAGGGTTAGGGTTAGGGTTAGGGTTAGGGTTATGGTTAGGGTTAGGGTTATGGTTAGGGTTAGGGTTAGGGTTAGCTTTAGAACCATTTAGGGTCAGGGTTAGGGTCGGGATCGAGTCTGGGATCGGGTCTGGGATCGGGTCAGGGATCTAGTCAGGGATCGGGTGAGGGGATCGAGTCTGGGATCGAGTCGGGGATCTAGTCAGGGATCGGGTCGGGATCGGGTCAGGGATCGAGTCGGGGATCGAGTCTGGGATCGGGTCAGGGATCGAGTCGGCGATCCAGTCAGGGATCGGGTGAGGGGATCGAGTCGGGGATCGGGTCAGGGATCTAGTCGGGGATCGGGTCGGGATCGGGCCGGGGATCGGGCCAGGGATCGGGATAGGGATCGGGTTATGGTTAGGGTTAGGGTTAGGGTTAGGGTTAGGGTTAGGGTTAGGGTTAGGGTTATGGTTAGGGTTAGGGTTAGGGTTAGGGTTAGCTTTAGAACCATTTAGGGTCAGGGATCGGGTCGGGATCGAGTCTGGGATCGGGTCTGGGATCGGGTCAGTGATCTAGTCAGGGATCGGGTGAGGGGATCGAGTCGGGGATCGAGTCGGGGATCTAGTCAGGGATCGGGTCGGGATCGGGTCAGGGATCGAGTCGGGGATCTGTTCTGGGATCGGGTCAGGGATCGAGTCGGCGATCCAGTCAGGGATCGGGTGAGGGGATCGAGTCGGGGATCGGGTCAGGGATCTAGTCAGGGATCGGGTCGGGATCGGGCCGGGGATCGGGCCAGGGATCGGGATAGGGATCGGGTTATGGTTATGGTTAGGGTTAGGGTTAGGGTTAGGGTTATGGTTAGGGTTAGGGTTAGGGTTATGGTTAGGGTTAGGGTTAGGGTTAGGGTTAGGGTTAGCTTTAGAACCATTTAGGGTCAGGGTTAGGGTCGGGATCGAGTCTGGGATCGGGTCTGGGATCGGGTCAGGGATCTAGTCAGGGATCGGGTGAGGGGATCGAGTCTGGGATCGAGTCGGGGATCTAGTCAGGGATCGGGTCGGGATCGGGTCAGGGATCGAGTCGGGGATCTGTTCTGGGATCGGGTCAGGGATCGAGTCGGCGATCCAGTCAGGGATCGGGTGAGGGGATCGAGTCGGGGATCGGGTCAGGGATCTAGTCAGGGATCGGGTCGGGATCGGGCCGGGGATCGGGCCAGGGATCGGGATAGGGATCGGGTTATGGTTATGGTTAGGGTTAGGGTTAGGGTTAGGGTTATGGTTAGGGTTAGGGTTATGGTTAGGGTTAGGGTTAGGGTTAGGGTTAGGGTTAGCTTTAGAACCATTTAGGGTCAGGGATCGGGTCGGGATCGAGTCTGGGATCGGGTCTGGGATCGGGTCAGGGATCTAGTCAGGGATCGGGTGAGGGTATCGAGTCTGGGATCGAGTCGGGGATCTAGTCAGGGATCGGGTCGGGATCGGGTCAGGGATCGAGTCGGGGATCTGTTCTGGGATCTGGTCAGGGATCGAGTCGGCGATCCAGTCAGGGATCGGGTGAGGGGATCGAGTCGGGGATCGGGTCAGGGATCTAGTCAGGGATCGGGTCGGGATCGGGCCGGGGATCGGGCCAGGGATCGGGATAGGGATCGGGTTATGGTTAGGGTTAGGGTTAGGGTTAGGGTTAGGGTTAGGGTTAGGGTTAGGGTTAGGGTTAGCTTTAGAACCATTTAGGGTCAGGGATCGGGTCGGGATCGAGTCTGGGATCGGGTCTGGGATCGGGTCAGGGATCTAGTCAGGGATCGGGTGAGGGGATCGAGTCGGGGATCTAGTCAGGGATCGGGTCGGGATCGGGTCAGGGATCGAGTCGGGGATCTGTTCTGGGATCGGGTCAGGGATCGAGTCGGCGATCCAGTCAGGGATCGGGTGAGGGGATCGAGTCGGGGATCGGGTCAGGGATCTAGTCAGGGATCGGGTCGGGATCGGGCCAGGGATCGGGATAGGGATCGGGTTATGGTTATGGTTATGGTTAGGGTTAGGGTTAGGGTTATGGTTAGGGTTAGGGTTATGGTTAGGGTTAGGGTTAGGGTTAGGGTTAGGGTTAGCTTTAGAACCATTTAGGGTCAGGGATCGGGTCGGGATCGAGTCTGGGATCGGGTCTGGGATCGGGTCAGGGATCTAGTCAGGGATCGGGTGAGGGGATCGAGTCTGGGATCGAGTCGGGGATCTAGTCAGGGATCGGGTCGGGATCGGGTCAGGGATCGAGTCGGGGATCTGTTCTGGGATCGGGTCAGGGATCGAGTCGGCGATCCAGTCAGGGATCGGGTGAGGGGATCGAGTCGGGGATCGGGTCAGGGATCTAGTCAGGGATCGGGTCGGGATCGGGCCGGGGATCGGGCCAGGGATCGGGATAGGGATCGGGTTATGGTTATGGTTAGGGTTAGGGTTAGGGTTAGGGTTATGGTTAGGGTTAGGGTTATGGTTAGGGTTAGGGTTAGGGTTAGGGTTAGCTTTAGAACCATTTAGGGTCAGGGATCGGGTCGGGATCGAGTCTGGGATCGAGTCTGGGGTCGGGTCAGGGATCTAGTCAGGGATCGGTTGAGGGGATCGAATCTGGGATCGAGTCGGGGATCTAGTCAGGGATCGGGTCGGGATCGGGTCAGGGATCGAGTCGGGGATCTGTTCTGGGATCGGGTCAGGGATCGAGTCGGCGATCCAGTCAGGGATCGGGTGAGGGGATCGAGTCGGGGATCGGGTCAGGGATCTAGTCAGGGATCGGGTCGGGATCGGGCCGGGGATCGGGCCAGGGATCGGGATAGGGATCGGGTTATGGTTATGGTTAGGGTTAGGGTTAGGGTTAGGGTTAGGGTTATGGTTAGGGTTAGGGTTATGGTTAGGGTTAGGGTTAGGGTTAGCTTTAGAACCATTTAGGGTCAGGGTTAGGGTCGGGATCGAGTCTGGGATCGGGTCTGGGATCGGGTCAGGGATCTAGTCAGGGATCGGGTGAGGGGATCGAGTCTGGGATCGAGTCGGGGATCTAGTCGGGGATCGGGTCGGGATCGGGTCAGGGATCGAGTCGGGGATCTGTTCTGGGATCGGGTCAGGGATCGAGTCGGCGATCCAGTCAGGGATCGGGTGAGGGGATCGAGTCGGGGATCGGGTCAGGGATCTAGTCAGGGATCGGGTCGGGATCGGGCCGGGGATCGGGCCAGGGATCGGGATAGGGATCGGGTTATGGTTATGGTTAGGGTTAGGGTTAGGGTTAGGGTTATGGTTAGGGTTAGGGTTATGGTTAGGGTTAGGGTTAGGGTTAGGGTTAGGGTTAGCTTTAGAACCATTTAGGGTCAGGGTTAGGGTTAGGGTTAGGGTTAGGGTTAGGGTTAGGGTTAGGGTTATGGTTAGGGTTAGGGTTAGGGTTAGGGTTAGGGTTAGGGTTAGGGTTAGGGTTAGCTTTAGAACCATTTAGGGTCAGGGATCGGGTCGGGATCGAGTCTGGGATCGAGTCTGGGATCTAGTCAGGGATCGGGTGAGGGGATCGAGTCGGGGATCGGGTCAGGGATCTAGTCAGGGATCGGGTCGGGATCGGGCCGGGGATCGGGCCAGGGATCGGGATAGGGATCGGGTTATGGTTATGGTTAGGGTTAGGGTTAGGGTTAGGGTTAGGGTTATGGTTAGGGTTAGGGTTATGGTTAGGGTTAGGGTTAGGGTTAGGGTTAGGGTTAGCTTTAGAACCATTTAGGGTCAGGGATCGGGTCGGGATCGAGTCTGGGATCGGGTCTGGGATCTAGTCAGGGATCGGGTCGGGATCGGGTCAGGGATCGAGTCGGGGATCTGTTCTGGGATCGGGTCAGGGATCGAGTCGGCGATCCAGTCAGGGATCGGGTGAGGGGATCGAGTCGGGGATCGGGTCAGGGATCTAGTCAGGGATCGGGTCGGGATCGGGCCGGGGATCGGGCCAGGGATCGGGATAGGGATCGGGTTATGGTTATGGTTAGGGTTAGGGTTAGGGTTAGGGTTATGGTTAGGGTTAGGGTTATGGTTAGGGTTAGGGTTAGGGTTAGGGTTAGCTTTAGAACCATTTAGGGTCAGGGATCGGGTCGGGATCGAGTCTGGGATCGGGTCTGGGATCGGGTCAGGGATCTAGTCAGGGATCGGGTGAGGGGATCGAGTCGGGGATCGAGTCGGGGATCTAGTCAGGGATCGGGTCGGGATCGGGTCAGGGATCGAGTCGGGGATCTGTTCTGGGATCGGGTCAGGGATCGAGTCGGCGATCCAGTCAGGGATCGGGTGAGGGGATCGAGTCGGGGATCGGGTCAGGGATCTAGTCAGGGATCGGGTCGGGATCGGGCCGGGGATCGGGCCAGGGATCGGGATAGGGATCGGGTTATGGTTATGGTTAGGGTTAGGGTTAGGGTTAGGGTTATGGTTAGGGTTAGGGTTAGGGTTATGGTTAGGGTTAGGGTTAGGGTTAGGGTTAGGGTTAGCTTTAGAACCATTTAGGGTCAGGGATCGGGTCGGGATCGAGTCTGGGATCGGGTCTGGGATCGGGTCAGTGATCTAGTCAGGGATCGGGTGAGGGGATCGAGTCTGGGATCGAGTCGGGGATCTAGTCAGGGATCGGGTCGGGATCGGGTCAGGGATCGAGTCGGGGATCGAGTCTGGGATCGGGTCAGGGATCGAGTCGGCGATCCAGTCAGGGATCGGGTGAGGGGATCGAGTCGGGGATCGGGTCAGGGATCTAGTCGGGGATCGGGTCGGGATCGGGCCGGGGATCGGGCCAGGGATCGGGATAGGGATCGGGTTATGGTTATGGTTAGGGTTAGGGTTAGGGTTAGGGTTAGGGTTAGGGTTAGGGTTATGGTTAGGGTTAGGGTTAGGGTTAGGGTTAGCTTTAGAACCATTTAGGGTCAGGGATCGGGTCGGGATCGAGTCTGGGATCGGGTCTGGGATCGGGTCAGTGATCTAGTCAGGGATCGGGTGAGGGGATCGAGTCGGGGATCGAGTCGGGGATCTAGTCAGGGATCGGGTCGGGATCGGGTCAGGGATCGAGTCGGGGATCTGTTCTGGGATCGGGTCAGGGATCGAGTCGGCGATCCAGTCAGGGATCGGGTGAGGGGATCGAGTCGGGGATCGGGTCAGGGATCTAGTCAGGGATCGGGTCGGGATCGGGTCGGGATCGGGCCAGGGATCGGGATAGGGATCGGGTTATGGTTATGGTTAGGGTTAGGGTTAGGGTTAGGGTTAGGGTTATGGTTAGGGTTAGGGTTATGGTTAGGGTTAGGGTTAGGGTTAGCTTTAGAACCATTTAGGGTCAGGGTTAGGGTCGGGATCGAGTCTGGGATCGGGTCTGGGATCGGGTCAGGGATCTAGTCAGGGATCGGGTGAGGGGATCGAGTCTGGGATCGAGTCGGGGATCTAGTCAGGGATCGGGTCGGGATCGGGTCAGGGATCGAGTCGGGGATCGAGTCTGGGATCGGGTCAGGGATCGAGTCGGCGATCCAGTCAGGGATCGGGTGAGGGGATCGAGTCGGGGATCGGGTCAGGGATCTAGTCGGGGATCGGGTCGGGATCGGGCCGGGGATCGGGCCAGGGATCGGGATAGGGATCGGGTTATGGTTATGGTTAGGGTTAGGGTTAGGGTTAGGGTTAGGGTTAGGGTTAGGGTTATGGTTAGGGTTAGGGTTAGGGTTAGGGTTAGCTTTAGAACCATTTAGGGTCAGGGATCGGGTCGGGATCGAGTCTGGGATCGGGTCTGGGATCGGGTCAGTGATCTAGTCAGGGATCGGGTGAGGGGATCGAGTCTGGGATCGAGTCGGGGATCTAGTCAGGGATCGGGTCGGGATCGGGTCAGGGATCGAGTCGGGGATCTGTTCTGGGATCGGGTCAGGGATCGAGTCGGCGATCCAGTCAGGGATCGGGTGAGGGGATCGAGTCGGGGATCGGGTCAGGGATCTAGTCAGGGATCGGGTCGGGATCGGGCCGGGGATCGGGCCAGGGATCGGGATAGGGATCGGGTTATGGTTATGGTTAGGGTTAGGGTTAGGGTTAGGGTTATGGTTAGGGTTAGGGTTAGGGTTAGGGTTAGGGTTAGGGTTAGGGTTAGGGTTAGCTTTAGAACCATTTAGGGTCAGGGATCGGGTCGGGATCGAGTCTGGGATCGGGTCTGGGATCGGGTCAGGGATCTAGTCAGGGATCGGGTGAGGGGATCGAGTCGGGGATCTAGTCAGGGATCGGGTCGGGATCGGGTCAGGGATCGAGTCGGGGATCTGTTCTGGGATCGGGTCAGGGATCGAGTCGGCGATCCAGTCAGGGATCGGGTGAGGGGATCGAGTCGGGGATCGGGTCAGGGATCTAGTCAGGGATCGGGTCGGGATCGGGCCAGGGATCGGGATAGGGATCGGGTTATGGTTATGGTTATGGTTAGGGTTAGGGTTAGGGTTATGGTTAGGGTTAGGGTTATGGTTAGGGTTAGGGTTAGGGTTAGGGTTAGGGTTAGCTTTAGAACCATTTAGGGTCAGGGATCGGGTCGGGATCGAGTCTGGGATCGGGTCTGGGATCGGGTCAGGGATCTAGTCAGGGATCGGGTGAGGGGATCGAGTCTGGGATCGAGTCGGGGATCTAGTCAGGGATCGGGTCGGGATCGGGTCAGGGATCGAGTCGGGGATCTGTTCTGGGATCGGGTCAGGGATCGAGTCGGCGATCCAGTCAGGGATCGGGTGAGGGGATCGAGTCGGGGATCGGGTCAGGGATCTAGTCAGGGATCGGGTCGGGATCGGGCCGGGGATCGGGCCAGGGATCGGGATAGGGATCGGGTTATGGTTATGGTTAGGGTTAGGGTTAGGGTTAGGGTTATGGTTAGGGTTAGGGTTATGGTTAGGGTTAGGGTTAGGGTTAGGGTTAGCTTTAGAACCATTTAGGGTCAGGGATCGGGTCGGGATCGAGTCTGGGATCGAGTCTGGGGTCGGGTCAGGGATCTAGTCAGGGATCGGTTGAGGGGATCGAATCTGGGATCGAGTCGGGGATCTAGTCAGGGATCGGGTCGGGATCGGGTCAGGGATCGAGTCGGGGATCTGTTCTGGGATCGGGTCAGGGATCGAGTCGGCGATCCAGTCAGGGATCGGGTGAGGGGATCGAGTCGGGGATCGGGTCAGGGATCTAGTCAGGGATCGGGTCGGGATCGGGCCGGGGATCGGGCCAGGGATCGGGATAGGGATCGGGTTATGGTTATGGTTAGGGTTAGGGTTAGGGTTAGGGTTAGGGTTATGGTTAGGGTTAGGGTTATGGTTAGGGTTAGGGTTAGGGTTAGGGTTAGGGTTAGCTTTAGAACCATTTAGGGTCAGGGTTAGGGTTAGGGTTAGGGTTAGGGTTAGGGTTAGGGTTATGGTTAGGGTTAGGGTTAGGGTTAGGGTTAGGGTTAGGGTTAGGGTTAGGGTTAGGGTTAGCTTTAGAACCATTTAGGGTCAGGGATCGGGTCGGGATCGAGTCTGGGATCGAGTCTGGGATCGGGTCAGGGATCTAGTCAGGGATCGGGTGAGGGGATCGAGTCGGGGATCGGGTCAGGGATCTAGTCAGGGATCGGGTCGGGATCGGGCCGGGGATCGGGCCAGGGATCGGGATAGGGATCGGGTTATGGTTATGGTTAGGGTTAGGGTTAGGGTTAGGGTTAGGGTTATGGTTAGGGTTAGGGTTATGGTTAGGGTTAGGGTTAGGGTTAGGGTTAGGGTTAGCTTTAGAACCATTTAGGGTCAGGGATCGGGTCGGGATCGAGTCTGGGATCGGGTCTGGGATCTAGTCAGGGATCGGGTCGGGATCGGGTCAGGGATCGAGTCGGGGATCTGTTCTGGGATCGGGTCAGGGATCGAGTCGGCGATCCAGTCAGGGATCGGGTGAGGGGATCGAGTCGGGGATCGGGTCAGGGATCTAGTCAGGGATCGGGTCGGGATCGGGCCGGGGATCGGGCCAGGGATCGGGATAGGGATCGGGTTATGGTTATGGTTAGGGTTAGGGTTAGGGTTAGGGTTATGGTTAGGGTTAGGGTTAGGGTTATGGTTAGGGTTAGGGTTAGGGTTAGGGTTAGCTTTAGAACCATTTAGGGTCAGGGTTAGGGTCGGGATCGAGTCTGGGATCGGGTCTGGGATCGGGTCAGGGATCTAGTCAGGGATCGGGTGAGGGGATCGAGTCTGGGATCGAGTCGGGGATCTAGTCAGGGATCGGGTCGGGATCGGGTCAGGGATCGAGTCGGGGATCTGTTCTGGGATCGGGTCAGGGATCGAGTCGGCGATCCAGTCAGGGATCGGGTGAGGGGATCGAGTCGGGGATCGGGTCAGGGATCTAGTCAGGGATCGGGTCGGGATCGGGCCGGGGATCGGGCCAGGGATCGGGATAGGGATCGGGTTATGGTTATGGTTAGGGTTAGGGTTAGGGTTAGGGTTATGGTTAGGGTTAGGGTTATGGTTAGGGTTAGGGTTAGGGTTAGGGTTAGCTTTAGAACCATTTAGGGTCAGGGATCGGGTCGGGATCGAGTCTGGGATCGGGTCTGGGATCGGGTCAGGGATCTAGTCAGGGATCGGGTGAGGGTATCGAGTCTGGGATCGAGTCGGGGATCTAGTCAGGGATCGGGTCGGGATCGGGTCAGGGATCGAGTCGGGGATCTGTTCTGGGATCTGGTCAGGGATCGAGTCGGCGATCCAGTCAGGGATCGGGTGAGGGGATCGAGTCGGGGATCGGGTCAGGGATCTAGTCAGGGATCGGGTCGGGATCGGGCCGGGGATCGGGCCAGGGATCGGGATAGGGATCGGGTTATGGTTATGGTTAGGGTTAGGGTTAGGGTTAGGGTTAGGGTTAGGGTTAGGGTTAGGGTTAGGGTTAGCTTTAGAACCATTTAGGGTCAGGGATCGGGTCGGGATCGAGTCTGGGATCGGGTCTGGGATCGGGTCAGGGATCTAGTCAGGGATCGGGTGAGGGGATCGAGTCGGGGATCTAGTCAGGGATCGGGTCGGGATCGGGTCAGGGATCGAGTCGGGGATCTGTTCTGGGATCGGGTCAGGGATCGAGTCGGCGATCCAGTCAGGGATCGGGTGAGGGGATCGAGTCGGGGATCGGGTCAGGGATCTAGTCAGGGATCGGGTCGGGATCGGGCCGGGGATCGGGCCAGGGATCGGGATAGGGATCGGGTTATGGTTATGGTTAGGGTTAGGGTTAGGGTTAGGGTTATGGTTAGGGTTAGGGTTAGGGTTATGGTTAGGGTTAGGGTTAGGGTTAGGGTTAGGGTTAGCTTTAGAACCATTTAGGGTCAGGGTTAGGGTCGGGATCGAGTCTGGGATCGGGTCTGGGATCGGGTCAGGGATCTAGTCAGGGATCGGGTGAGGGGATCGAGTCTGGGATCGAGTCGGGGATCTAGTCGGGGATCGGGTCGGGATCGGGTCAGGGATCGAGTCGGGGATCTGTTCTGGGATCGGGTCAGGGATCGAGTCGGCGATCCAGTCAGGGATCGGGTGAGGGGATCGAGTCGGGGATCGGGTCAGGGATCTAGTCAGGGATCGGGTCGGGATCGGGCCGGGGATCGGGCCAGGGATCGGGATAGGGATCGGGTTATGGTTAGGGTTAGGGTTAGGGTTAGGGTTAGGGTTAGGGTTAGGGTTAGGGTTAGGGTTAGCTTTAGAACCATTTAGGGTCAGGGATCGGGTCGGGATCGAGTCTGGGATCGGGTCAGGGATCGGGTCGGGATCGAGTCTGGGATCGGGTCTGGGATCGGGTCAGTGATCTAGTCAGGGATCGGGTGAGGGGATCGAGTCTGGGATCGAGTCGGGGATCTAGTCAGGGATCGGGTCGGGATCGGGTCAGGGATCGAGTCGGGGATCGAGTCTGGGATCGGGTCAGGGATCGAGTCGGCGATCCAGTCAGGGATCGGGTGAGGGGATCGAGTCGGGGATCGGGTCAGGGATCTAGTCGGGGATCGGGTCGGGATCGGGCCGGGGATCGGGCCAGGGATCGGGATAGGGATCGGGTTATGGTTATGGTTAGGGTTAGGGTTAGGGTTAGGGTTAGGGTTAGGGTTAGGGTTATGGTTAGGGTTAGGGTTAGGGTTAGGGTTAGCTTTAGAACCATTTAGGGTCAGGGATCGGGTCGGGATCGAGTCTGGGATCGGGTCTGGGATCGGGTCAGTGATCTAGTCAGGGATCGGGTGAGGGGATCGAGTCGGGGATCGAGTCGGGGATCTAGTCAGGGATCGGGTCGGGATCGGGTCAGGGATCGAGTCGGGGATCTGTTCTGGGATCGGGTCAGGGATCGAGTCGGCGATCCAGTCAGGGATCGGGTGAGGGGATCGAGTCGGGGATCGGGTCAGGGATCTAGTCAGGGATCGGGTCGGGATCGGGTCGGGATCGGGCCAGGGATCGGGATAGGGATCGGGTTATGGTTATGGTTAGGGTTAGGGTTAGGGTTAGGGTTAGGGTTATGGTTAGGGTTAGGGTTATGGTTAGGGTTAGGGTTAGGGTTAGCTTTAGAACCATTTAGGGTCAGGGTTAGGGTCGGGATCGAGTCTGGGATCGGGTCTGGGATCGGGTCAGGGATCTAGTCAGGGATCGGGTGAGGGGATCGAGTCTGGGATCGAGTCGGGGATCTAGTCAGGGATCGGGTCGGGATCGGGTCAGGGATCGAGTCGGGGATCGAGTCTGGGATCGGGTCAGGGATCGAGTCGGCGATCCAGTCAGGGATCGGGTGAGGGGATCGAGTCGGGGATCGGGTCAGGGATCTAGTCGGGGATCGGGTCGGGATCGGGCCGGGGATCGGGCCAGGGATCGGGATAGGGATCGGGTTATGGTTATGGTTAGGGTTAGGGTTAGGGTTAGGGTTAGGGTTAGGGTTAGGGTTATGGTTAGGGTTAGGGTTAGGGTTAGGGTTAGCTTTAGAACCATTTAGGGTCAGGGATCGGGTCGGGATCGAGTCTGGGATCGGGTCTGGGATCGGGTCAGTGATCTAGTCAGGGATCGGGTGAGGGGATCGAGTCTGGGATCGAGTCGGGGATCTAGTCAGGGATCGGGTCGGGATCGGGTCAGGGATCGAGTCGGGGATCTGTTCTGGGATCGGGTCAGGGATCGAGTCGGCGATCCAGTCAGGGATCGGGTGAGGGGATCGAGTCGGGGATCGGGTCAGGGATCTAGTCAGGGATCGGGTCGGGATCGGGCCGGGGATCGGGCCAGGGATCGGGATAGGGATCGGGTTATGGTTATGGTTAGGGTTAGGGTTAGGGTTAGGGTTATGGTTAGGGTTAGGGTTAGGGTTAGGGTTAGGGTTAGGGTTAGGGTTAGGGTTAGCTTTAGAACCATTTAGGGTCAGGGTTAGGGTCGGGATCGAGTCTGGGATCGGGTCTGGGATCGGGTCAGGGATCTAGTCAGGGATCGGGTGAGGGGATCGAGTCTGGGATCGAGTCGGGGATCTAGTCAGGGATCGGGTCGGGATCGGGTCAGGGATCGAGTCGGGGATCTGTTCTGGGATCGGGTCAGGGATCGAGTCGGCGATCCAGTCAGGGATCGGGTGAGGGGATCGAGTCGGGGATCGGGTCAGGGATCTAGTCAGGGATCGGGTCGGGATCGGGCCGGGGATCGGGCCAGGGATCGGGATAGGGATCGGGTTATGGTTATGGTTAGGGTTAGGGTTAGGGTTAGGGTTATGGTTAGGGTTAGGGTTATGGTTAGGGTTAGGGTTAGGGTTAGGGTTAGGGTTAGCTTTAGAACCATTTAGGGTCAGGGATCGGGTCGGGATCGAGTCTGGGATCGGGTCTGGGATCGGGTCAGGGATCTAGTCAGGGATCGGGTGAGGGTATCGAGTCTGGGATCGAGTCGGGGATCGGGTCGGGATCGGGTCAGGGATCGAGTCGGGGATCTGTTCTGGGATCTGGTCAGGGATCGAGTCGGCGATCCAGTCAGGGATCGGGTGAGGGGATCGAGTCGGGGATCGGGTCAGGGATCTAGTCAGGGATCGGGTCGGGATCGGGCCGGGGATCGGGCCAGGGATCGGGATAGGGATCGGGTTATGGTTAGGGTTAGGGTTAGGGTTAGGGTTAGGGTTAGGGTTAGGGTTAGGGTTAGGGTTAGCTTTAGAACCATTTAGGGTCAGGGATCGGGTCGGGATCGAGTCTGGGATCGGGTCTGGGATCGGGTCAGGGATCTAGTCAGGGATCGGGTGAGGGGATCGAGTCGGGGATCTAGTCAGGGATCGGGTCGGGATCGGGTCAGGGATCGAGTCGGGGATCTGTTCTGGGATCGGGTCAGGGATCGAGTCGGCGATCCAGTCAGGGATCGGGTGAGGGGATCGAGTCGGGGATCGGGTCAGGGATCTAGTCAGGGATCGGGTCGGGATCGGGCCAGGGATCGGGATAGGGATCGGGTTATGGTTATGGTTATGGTTAGGGTTAGGGTTAGGGTTATGGTTAGGGTTAGGGTTATGGTTAGGGTTAGGGTTAGGGTTAGGGTTAGGGTTAGCTTTAGAACCATTTAGGGTCAGGGATCGGGTCGGGATCGAGTCTGGGATCGGGTCTGGGATCGGGTCAGGGATCTAGTCAGGGATCGGGTGAGGGGATCGAGTCTGGGATCGAGTCGGGGATCTAGTCAGGGATCGGGTCGGGATCGGGTCAGGGATCGAGTCGGGGATCTGTTCTGGGATCGGGTCAGGGATCGAGTCGGCGATCCAGTCAGGGATCGGGTGAGGGGATCGAGTCGGGGATCGGGTCAGGGATCTAGTCAGGGATCGGGTCGGGATCGGGCCGGGGATCGGGCCAGGGATCGGGATAGGGATCGGGTTATGGTTATGGTTAGGGTTAGGGTTAGGGTTAGGGTTATGGTTAGGGTTAGGGTTATGGTTAGGGTTAGGGTTAGGGTTAGGGTTAGCTTTAGAACCATTTAGGGTCAGGGATCGGGTCGGGATCGAGTCTGGGATCGAGTCTGGGGTCGGGTCAGGGATCTAGTCAGGGATCGGTTGAGGGGATCGAATCTGGGATCGAGTCGGGGATCTAGTCAGGGATCGGGTCGGGATCGGGTCAGGGATCGAGTCGGGGATCTGTTCTGGGATCGGGTCAGGGATCGAGTCGGCGATCCAGTCAGGGATCGGGTGAGGGGATCGAGTCGGGGATCGGGTCAGGGATCTAGTCAGGGATCGGGTCGGGATCGGGCCGGGGATCGGGCCAGGGATCGGGATAGGGATCGGGTTATGGTTATGGTTAGGGTTAGGGTTAGGGTTAGGGTTAGGGTTATGGTTAGGGTTAGGGTTATGGTTAGGGTTAGGGTTAGGGTTAGGGTTAGGGTTAGCTTTAGAACCATTTAGGGTCAGGGTTAGGGTTAGGGTTAGGGTTAGGGTTAGGGTTAGGGTTAGCTTTAGAACCATTTAGGGTCAGGGATCGGGTCGGGATCGAGTCTGGGATCGAGTCTGGGATCGGGTCAGGGATCTAGTCAGGGATCGGGTGAGGGGATCGAGTCGGGGATCGGGTCAGGGATCTAGTCAGGGATCGGGTCGGGATCGGGCCGGGGATCGGGCCAGGGATCGGGATAGGGATCGGGTTATGGTTATGGTTAGGGTTAGGGTTAGGGTTAGGGTTAGGGTTATGGTTAGGGTTAGGGTTATGGTTAGGGTTAGGGTTAGGGTTAGGGTTAGGGTTAGCTTTAGAACCATTTAGGGTCAGGGATCGGGTCGGGATCGAGTCTGGGATCGGGTCTGGGATCTAGTCAGGGATCGGGTCGGGATCGGGTCAGGGATCGAGTCGGGGATCTGTTCTGGGATCGGGTCAGGGATCGAGTCGGCGATCCAGTCAGGGATCGGGTGAGGGGATCGAGTCGGGGATCGGGTCAGGGATCTAGTCAGGGATCGGGTCGGGATCGGGCCGGGGATCGGGCCAGGGATCGGGATAGGGATCGGGTTATGGTTATGGTTAGGGTTAGGGTTAGGGTTAGGGTTATGGTTAGGGTTAGGGTTAGGGTTATGGTTAGGGTTAGGGTTAGGGTTAGGGTTAGCTTTAGAACCATTTAGGGTCAGGGTTAGGGTCGGGATCGAGTCTGGGATCGGGTCTGGGATCGGGTCAGGGATCTAGTCAGGGATCGGGTGAGGGGATCGAGTCTGGGATCGAGTCGGGGATCTAGTCGGGGATCGGGTCGGGATCGGGTCAGGGATCGAGTCGGGGATCTGTTCTGGGATCGGGTCAGGGATCGAGTCGGCGATCCAGTCAGGGATCGGGTGAGGGGATCGAGTCGGGGATCGGGTCAGGGATCTAGTCAGGGATCGGGTCGGGATCGGGCCGGGGATCGGGCCAGGGATCGGGATAGGGATCGGGTTATGGTTATGGTTAGGGTTAGGGTTAGGGTTAGGGTTATGGTTAGGGTTAGGGTTATGGTTAGGGTTAGGGTTAGGGTTAGGGTTAGCTTTAGAACCATTTAGGGTCAGGGATCGGGTCGGGATCGAGTCTGGGATCGGGTCTGGGATCGGGTCAGGGATCTAGTCAGGGATCGGGTGAGGGTATCGAGTCTGGGATCGAGTCGGGGATCTAGTCAGGGATCGGGTCGGGATCGGGTCAGGGATCGAGTCGGGGATCTGTTCTGGGATCTGGTCAGGGATCGAGTCGGCGATCCAGTCAGGGATCGGGTGAGGGGATCGAGTCGGGGATCGGGTCAGGGATCTAGTCAGGGATCGGGTCGGGATCGGGCCGGGGATCGGGCCAGGGATCGGGATAGGGATCGGGTTATGGTTATGGTTAGGGTTAGGGTTAGGGTTAGGGTTAGGGTTAGGGTTAGGGTTAGGGTTAGGGTTAGCTTTAGAACCATTTAGGGTCAGGGATCGGGTCGGGATCGAGTCTGGGATCGGGTCTGGGATCGGGTCAGGGATCTAGTCAGGGATCGGGTGAGGGGATCGAGTCGGGGATCTAGTCAGGGATCGGGTCGGGATCGGGTCAGGGATCGAGTCGGGGATCTGTTCTGGGATCGGGTCAGGGATCGAGTCGGCGATCCAGTCAGGGATCGGGTGAGGGGATCGAGTCGGGGATCGGGTCAGGGATCTAGTCAGGGATCGGGTCGGGATCGGGCCGGGGATCGGGCCAGGGATCGGGATAGGGATCGGGTTATGGTTATGGTTAGGGTTAGGGTTAGGGTTAGGGTTATGGTTAGGGTTAGGGTTAGGGTTATGGTTAGGGTTAGGGTTAGGGTTAGGGTTAGGGTTAGCTTTAGAACCATTTAGGGTCAGGGTTAGGGTCGGGATCGAGTCTGGGATCGGGTCTGGGATCGGGTCAGGGATCTAGTCAGGGATCGGGTGAGGGGATCGAGTCTGGGATCGAGTCGGGGATCTAGTCGGGGATCGGGTCGGGATCGGGTCAGGGATCGAGTCGGGGATCTGTTCTGGGATCGGGTCAGGGATCGAGTCGGCGATCCAGTCAGGGATCGGGTGAGGGGATCGAGTCGGGGATCGGGTCAGGGATCTAGTCAGGGATCGGGTCGGGATCGGGCCGGGGATCGGGCCAGGGATCGGGATAGGGATCGGGTTATGGTTATGGTTAGGGTTAGGGTTAGGGTTAGGGTTATGGTTAGGGTTAGGGTTATGGTTAGGGTTAGGGTTAGGGTTAGGGTTAGGGTTAGCTTTAGAACCATTTAGGGTCAGGGATCGGGTCGGGATCGAGTCTGGGATCGGGTCTGGGATCTAGTCAGGGATCGGGTCGGGATCGGGTCAGGGATCGAGTCGGGGATCTGTTCTGGGATCGGGTCAGGGATCGAGTCGGCGATCCAGTCAGGGATCGGGTGAGGGGATCGAGTCGGGGATCGGGTCAGGGATCTAGTCAGGGATCGGGTCGGGATCGGGCCGGGGATCGGGCCAGGGATCGGGATAGGGATCGGGTTATGGTTATGGTTAGGGTTAGGGTTAGGGTTAGGGTTAGGGTTAGGGTTAGGGTTAGGGTTATGGTTAGGGTTAGGGTTATGGTTAGGGTTAGGGTTAGGGTTAGGGTTAGGGTTAGCTTTAGAACCATTTAGGGTCAGGGTTAGGGTCGGGATCGAGTCTGGGATCGGGTCTGGGATCGGGTCAGGGATCTAGTCAGGGATCGGGTGAGGGGATCGAGTCTGGGATCGAGTCGGGGATCTAGTCGGGGATCGGGTCGGGATCGGGTCAGGGATCGAGTCGGGGATCTGTTCTGGGATCGGGTCAGGGATCGAGTCGGCGATCCAGTCAGGGATCGGGTGAGGGGATCGAGTCGGGGATCGGGTCAGGGATCTAGTCAGGGATCGGGTCGGGATCGGGCCGGGGATCGGGCCAGGGATCGGGATAGGGATCGGGTTATGGTTATGGTTAGGGTTAGGGTTAGGGTTAGGGTTATGGTTAGGGTTAGGGTTATGGTTAGGGTTAGGGTTAGGGTTAGGGTTAGCTTTAGAACCATTTAGGGTCAGGGATCGGGTCGGGATCGAGTCTGGGATCGGGTCTGGGATCGGGTCAGGGATCTAGTCAGGGATCGGGTGAGGGGATCGAGTCGGGGATCGAGTCGGGGATCTAGTCAGGGATCGGGTCGGGATCGGGTCAGGGATCGAGTCGGGGATCTGTTCTGGGATCGGGTCAGGGATCGAGTCGGCGATCCAGTCAGGGATCGGGTGAGGGGATCGAGTCGGGGATCTTGTCAGGGATCTAGTCAGGGATCGGGTCGGGATCGGGCCGGGGATCGGGCCAGGGATCGGGATAGGGATCGGGTTATGGTTATGGTTAGGGTTAGGGTTAGGGTTAGGGTTATGGTTAGGGTTAGGGTTAGGGTTATGGTTAGGGTTAGGGTTAGGGTTAGGGTTAGGGTTAGCTTTAGAACCATTTAGGGTCAGGGATCGGGTCGGGATCGAGTCTGGGATCGGGTCTGGGATCGGGTCAGTGATCTAGTCAGGGATCGGGTGAGGGGATCGAGTCTGGGATCGAGTCGGGGATCTAGTCAGGGATCGGGTCGGGATCGGGTCAGGGATCGAGTCGGGGATCGAGTCTGGGATCGGGTCAGGGATCGAGTCGGCGATCCAGTCAGGGATCGGGTGAGGGGATCGAGTCGGGGATCGGGTCAGGGATCTAGTCGGGGATCGGGTCGGGATCGGGCCGGGGATCGGGCCAGGGATCGGGATAGGGATCGGGTTATGGTTAGGGTTAGGGTTAGGGTTAGGGTTAGGGTTAGGGTTAGGGTTATGGTTAGGGTTAGGGTTAGGGTTAGGGTTAGCTTTAGAACCATTTAGGGTCAGGGATCGGGTCGGGATCGAGTCTGGGATCGGGTCTGGGATCGGGTCAGGGATCTAGTCAGGGATCGGGTGAGGGGATCGAGTCTGGGATCGAGTCGGGGATCTAGTCAGGGATCGGGTCGGGATCGGGTCAGGGATCGAGTCGGGGATCTGTTCTGGGATCTGGTCAGGGATCGAGTCGGCGATCCAGTCAGGGATCGGGTGAGGGGATCGAGTCGGGGATCGGGTCAGGGATCTAGTCAGGGATCGGGTCGGGATCGGGCCGGGGATCGGGTCAGGGATCGGGATAGGGATCGGGTTATGGTTATGGTTAGGGTTAGGGTTAGGGTTAGGGTTATGGTTAGGGTTAGGGTTAGGGTTATGGTTAGGGTTAGGGTTAGGGTTAGGGTTAGCTTTAGAACCATTTAGGGTCAGGGTTAGGGTCGGGATCGAGTCTGGGATCGGGTCTGGGATCGGGTCAGGGATCTAGTCAGGGATCGGGTGAGGGGATCGAGTCTGGGATCGAGTCGGGGATCTAGTCAGGGATCGGGTCGGGATCGGGTCAGGGATCGAGTCGGGGATCTGTTCTGGGATCGGGTCAGGGATCGAGTCGGCGATCCAGTCAGGGATCGGGTGAGGGGATCGAGTCGGGGATCGGGTCAGGGATCTAGTCAGGGATCGGGTCGGGATCGGGCCGGGGATCGGGCCAGGGATCGGGATAGGGATCGGGTTATGGTTATGGTTAGGGTTAGGGTTAGGGTTAGGGTTATGGTTAGGGTTAGGGTTATGGTTAGGGTTAGGGTTAGGGTTAGGGTTAGGGTTAGCTTTAGAACCATTTAGGGTCAGGGATCGGGTCGGGATCGAGTCTGGGATCGGGTCTGGGATCGGGTCAGGGATCTAGTCAGGGATCGGGTGAGGGTATCGAGTCTGGGATCGAGTCGGGGATCTAGTCAGGGATCGGGTCGGGATCGGGTCAGGGATCGAGTCGGGGATCTGTTCTGGGATCGGGTCAGGGATCGAGTCGGCGATCCAGTCAGGGATCGGGTGAGGGGATCGAGTCGGGGATCGGGTCAGGGATCTAGTCAGGGATCGGGTCGGGATCGGGCCGGGGATCGGGCCAGGGATCGGGATAGGGATCGGGTTATGGTTATGGTTAGGGTTAGGGTTAGGGTTAGGGTTAGGGTTAGGGTTAGGGTTAGGGTTAGGGTTAGCTTTAGAACCATTTAGGGTCAGGGATCGGGTCGGGATCGAGTCTGGGATCGGGTCTGGGATCGGGTCAGGGATCTAGTCAGGGATCGGGTGAGGGGATCGAGTCGGGGATCTAGTCAGGGATCGGGTCGGGATCGGGTCAGGGATCGAGTCGGGGATCTGTTCTGGGATCGGGTCAGGGATCGAGTCGGCGATCCAGTCAGGGATCGGGTGAGGGGATCGAGTCGGGGATCGGGTCAGGGATCTAGTCAGGGATCGGGTCGGGATCGGGCCGGGGATCGGGCCAGGGATCGGGATAGGGATCGGGTTATGGTTATGGTTAGGGTTAGGGTTAGGGTTAGGGTTATGGTTAGGGTTAGGGTTAGGGTTATGGTTAGGGTTAGGGTTAGGGTTAGGGTTAGGGTTAGCTTTAGAACCATTTAGGGTCAGGGTTAGGGTCGGGATCGAGTCTGGGATCGGGTCTGGGATCGGGTCAGGGATCTAGTCAGGGATCGGGTGAGGGGATCGAGTCTGGGATCGAGTCGGGGATCTAGTCGGGGATCGGGTCGGGATCGGGTCAGGGATCGAGTCGGGGATCTGTTCTGGGATCGGGTCAGGGATCGAGTCGGCGATCCAGTCAGGGATCGGGTGAGGGGATCGAGTCGGGGATCGGGTCAGGGATCTAGTCAGGGATCGGGTCGGGATCGGGCCGGGGATCGGGCCAGGGATCGGGATAGGGATCGGGTTATGGTTATGGTTAGGGTTAGGGTTAGGGTTAGGGTTATGGTTAGGGTTAGGGTTATGGTTAGGGTTAGGGTTAGGGTTAGGGTTAGGGTTAGCTTTAGAACCATTTAGGGTCAGGGTTAGGGTTAGGGTTAGGGTTAGGGTTAGGGTTAGGGTTAGGGTTAGGGTTAGGGTTAGGGTTATGGTTAGGGTTAGGGTTAGGGTTAGGGTTAGGGTTAGGGTTAGGGTTAGGGTTAGCTTTAGAACCATTTAGGGTCAGGGATCGGGTCGGGATCGAGTCTGGGATCGAGTCTGGGATCGGGTCAGGGATCTAGTCAGGGATCGGGTGAGGGGATCGAGTCGGGGATCGGGTCAGGGATCTAGTCAGGGATCGGGTCGGGATCGGGCCGGGGATCGGGCCAGGGATCGGGATAGGGATCGGGTTATGGTTATGGTTAGGGTTAGGGTTAGGGTTAGGGTTAGGGTTATGGTTAGGGTTAGGGTTATGGTTAGGGTTAGGGTTAGGGTTAGGGTTAGGGTTAGCTTTAGAACCATTTAGGGTCAGGGATCGGGTCGGGATCGAGTCTGGGATCGGGTCTGGGATCTAGTCAGGGATCGGGTCGGGATCGGGTCAGGGATCGAGTCGGGGATCTGTTCTGGGATCGGGTCAGGGATCGAGTCGGCGATCCAGTCAGGGATCGGGTGAGGGGATCGAGTCGGGGATCGGGTCAGGGATCTAGTCAGGGATCGGGTCGGGATCGGGCCGGGGATCGGGCCAGGGATCGGGATAGGGATCGGGTTATGGTTATGGTTAGGGTTAGGGTTAGGGTTAGGGTTATGGTTAGGGTTAGGGTTAGGGTTATGGTTAGGGTTAGGGTTAGGGTTAGGGTTAGGGTTAGCTTTAGAACCATTTAGGGTCAGGGATCGGGTCGGGATCGAGTCTGGGATCGGGTCTGGGATCGGGTCAGGGATCTAGTCAGGGATCGGGTGAGGG
>NW_027118514.1:87500-127500 GCF_036417845.1 Apteryx mantelli | reverse complement strand
GTTAGGGTTAGGGTTAGGGTTAGGGTTAGCTTTAGAACCATTTAGGGTCAGGGTTAGGGTCGGGATCGAGTCTGGGATCGGGTCTGGGATCGGGTCAGGGATCTAGTCAGGGATCGGGTGAGGGGATCGAGTCTGGGATCGAGTCGGGGATCTAGTCGGGGATCGGGTCGGGATCGGGTCAGGGATCGAGTCGGGGATCTGTTCTGGGATCGGGTCAGGGATCGAGTCGGCGATCCAGTCAGGGATCGGGTGAGGGGATCGAGTCGGGGATCGGGTCAGGGATCTAGTCAGGGATCGGGTCGGGATCGGGCCGGGGATCGGGCCAGGGATCGGGATAGGGATCGGGTTATGGTTAGGGTTAGGGTTAGGGTTAGGGTTAGGGTTAGGGTTAGGGTTAGGGTTATGGTTAGGGTTAGGGTTATGGTTAGGGTTAGGGTTAGGGTTAGGGTTAGGGTTAGCTTTAGAACCATTTAGGGTCAGGGTTAGGGTCGGGATCGAGTCTGGGATCGGGTCTGGGATCGGGTCAGGGATCTAGTCAGGGATCGGGTGAGGGGATCGAGTCTGGGATCGAGTCGGGGATCTAGTCGGGGATCGGGTCGGGATCGGGTCAGGGATCGAGTCGGGGATCTGTTCTGGGATCGGGTCAGGGATCGAGTCGGCGATCCAGTCAGGGATCGGGTGAGGGGATCGAGTCGGGGATCGGGTCAGGGATCTAGTCAGGGATCGGGTCGGGATCGGGCCGGGGATCGGGCCAGGGATCGGGATAGGGATCGGGTTATGGTTATGGTTAGGGTTAGGGTTAGGGTTAGGGTTATGGTTAGGGTTAGGGTTATGGTTAGGGTTAGGGTTAGGGTTAGGGTTAGCTTTAGAACCATTTAGGGTCAGGGATCGGGTCGGGATCGAGTCTGGGATCGGGTCTGGGATCGGGTCAGGGATCTAGTCAGGGATCGGGTGAGGGGATCGAGTCGGGGATCGAGTCGGGGATCTAGTCAGGGATCGGGTCGGGATCGGGTCAGGGATCGAGTCGGGGATCTGTTCTGGGATCGGGTCAGGGATCGAGTCGGCGATCCAGTCAGGGATCGGGTGAGGGGATCGAGTCGGGGATCTTGTCAGGGATCTAGTCAGGGATCGGGTCGGGATCGGGCCGGGGATCGGGCCAGGGATCGGGATAGGGATCGGGTTATGGTTATGGTTAGGGTTAGGGTTAGGGTTAGGGTTATGGTTAGGGTTAGGGTTAGGGTTATGGTTAGGGTTAGGGTTAGGGTTAGGGTTAGGGTTAGCTTTAGAACCATTTAGGGTCAGGGATCGGGTCGGGATCGAGTCTGGGATCGGGTCTGGGATCGGGTCAGTGATCTAGTCAGGGATCGGGTGAGGGGATCGAGTCTGGGATCGAGTCGGGGATCTAGTCAGGGATCGGGTCGGGATCGGGTCAGGGATCGAGTCGGGGATCGAGTCTGGGATCGGGTCAGGGATCGAGTCGGCGATCCAGTCAGGGATCGGGTGAGGGGATCGAGTCGGGGATCGGGTCAGGGATCTAGTCGGGGATCGGGTCGGGATCGGGCCGGGGATCGGGCCAGGGATCGGGATAGGGATCGGGTTATGGTTAGGGTTAGGGTTAGGGTTAGGGTTAGGGTTAGGGTTAGGGTTATGGTTAGGGTTAGGGTTAGGGTTAGGGTTAGCTTTAGAACCATTTAGGGTCAGGGATCGGGTCGGGATCGAGTCTGGGATCGGGTCTGGGATCGGGTCAGGGATCTAGTCAGGGATCGGGTGAGGGGATCGAGTCTGGGATCGAGTCGGGGATCTAGTCAGGGATCGGGTCGGGATCGGGTCAGGGATCGAGTCGGGGATCTGTTCTGGGATCTGGTCAGGGATCGAGTCGGCGATCCAGTCAGGGATCGGGTGAGGGGATCGAGTCGGGGATCGGGTCAGGGATCTAGTCAGGGATCGGGTCGGGATCGGGCCGGGGATCGGGCCAGGGATCGGGATAGGGATCGGGTTATGGTTATGGTTAGGGTTAGGGTTAGGGTTAGGGTTATGGTTAGGGTTAGGGTTAGGGTTATGGTTAGGGTTAGGGTTAGGGTTAGGGTTAGCTTTAGAACCATTTAGGGTCAGGGTTAGGGTCGGGATCGAGTCTGGGATCGGGTCTGGGATCGGGTCAGGGATCTAGTCAGGGATCGGGTGAGGGGATCGAGTCTGGGATCGAGTCGGGGATCTAGTCAGGGATCGGGTCGGGATCGGGTCAGGGATCGAGTCGGGGATCTGTTCTGGGATCGGGTCAGGGATCGAGTCGGCGATCCAGTCAGGGATCGGGTGAGGGGATCGAGTCGGGGATCGGGTCAGGGATCTAGTCAGGGATCGGGTCGGGATCGGGCCGGGGATCGGGCCAGGGATCGGGATAGGGATCGGGTTATGGTTATGGTTAGGGTTAGGGTTAGGGTTAGGGTTATGGTTAGGGTTAGGGTTATGGTTAGGGTTAGGGTTAGGGTTAGGGTTAGGGTTAGCTTTAGAACCATTTAGGGTCAGGGATCGGGTCGGGATCGAGTCTGGGATCGGGTCTGGGATCGGGTCAGGGATCTAGTCAGGGATCGGGTGAGGGTATCGAGTCTGGGATCGAGTCGGGGATCTAGTCAGGGATCGGGTCGGGATCGGGTCAGGGATCGAGTCGGGGATCTGTTCTGGGATCGGGTCAGGGATCGAGTCGGCGATCCAGTCAGGGATCGGGTGAGGGGATCGAGTCGGGGATCGGGTCAGGGATCTAGTCAGGGATCGGGTCGGGATCGGGCCGGGGATCGGGCCAGGGATCGGGATAGGGATCGGGTTATGGTTATGGTTAGGGTTAGGGTTAGGGTTAGGGTTATGGTTAGGGTTAGGGTTAGGGTTATGGTTAGGGTTAGGGTTAGGGTTAGGGTTAGGGTTAGCTTTAGAACCATTTAGGGTCAGGGTTAGGGTCGGGATCGAGTCTGGGATCGGGTCTGGGATCGGGTCAGGGATCTAGTCAGGGATCGGGTGAGGGGATCGAGTCTGGGATCGAGTCGGGGATCTAGTCGGGGATCGGGTCGGGATCGGGTCAGGGATCGAGTCGGGGATCTGTTCTGGGATCGGGTCAGGGATCGAGTCGGCGATCCAGTCAGGGATCGGGTGAGGGGATCGAGTCGGGGATCGGGTCAGGGATCTAGTCAGGGATCGGGTCGGGATCGGGCCGGGGATCGGGCCAGGGATCGGGATAGGGATCGGGTTATGGTTATGGTTAGGGTTAGGGTTAGGGTTAGGGTTATGGTTAGGGTTAGGGTTATGGTTAGGGTTAGGGTTAGGGTTAGGGTTAGGGTTAGCTTTAGAACCATTTAGGGTCAGGGTTAGGGTTAGGGTTAGGGTTAGGGTTAGGGTTAGGGTTAGGGTTATGGTTAGGGTTAGGGTTAGGGTTAGGGTTAGGGTTAGGGTTAGGGTTAGGGTTAGGGTTAGCTTTAGAACCATTTAGGGTCAGGGATCGGGTCGGGATCGAGTCTGGGATCGAGTCTGGGATCGGGTCAGGGATCTAGTCAGGGATCGGGTGAGGGGATCGAGTCGGGGATCGGGTCAGGGATCTAGTCAGGGATCGGGTCGGGATCGGGCCGGGGATCGGGCCAGGGATCGGGATAGGGATCGGGTTATGGTTATGGTTAGGGTTAGGGTTAGGGTTAGGGTTAGGGTTATGGTTAGGGTTAGGGTTATGGTTAGGGTTAGGGTTAGGGTTAGGGTTAGCTTTAGAACCATTTAGGGTCAGGGATCGGGTCGGGATCGAGTCTGGGATCGGGTCTGGGATCTAGTCAGGGATCGGGTCGGGATCGGGTCAGGGATCGAGTCGGGGATCTGTTCTGGGATCGGGTCAGGGATCGAGTCGGCGATCCAGTCAGGGATCGGGTGAGGGGATCGAGTCGGGGATCGGGTCAGGGATCTAGTCAGGGATCGGGTCGGGATCGGGCCGGGGATCGGGCCAGGGATCGGGATAGGGATCGGGTTATGGTTATGGTTAGGGTTAGGGTTAGGGTTAGGGTTAGGGTTAGGGTTAGGGTTAGGGTTATGGTTAGGGTTAGGGTTATGGTTAGGGTTAGGGTTAGGGTTAGGGTTAGGGTTAGCTTTAGAACCATTTAGGGTCAGGGTTAGGGTCGGGATCGAGTCTGGGATCGGGTCTGGGATCGGGTCAGGGATCTAGTCAGGGATCGGGTGAGGGGATCGAGTCTGGGATCGAGTCGGGGATCTAGTCGGGGATCGGGTCGGGATCGGGTCAGGGATCGAGTCGGGGATCTGTTCTGGGATCGGGTCAGGGATCGAGTCGGCGATCCAGTCAGGGATCGGGTGAGGGGATCGAGTCGGGGATCGGGTCAGGGATCTAGTCAGGGATCGGGTCGGGATCGGGCCGGGGATCGGGCCAGGGATCGGGATAGGGATCGGGTTATGGTTATGGTTAGGGTTAGGGTTAGGGTTAGGGTTATGGTTAGGGTTAGGGTTATGGTTAGGGTTAGGGTTAGGGTTAGGGTTAGCTTTAGAACCATTTAGGGTCAGGGATCGGGTCGGGATCGAGTCTGGGATCGGGTCTGGGATCGGGTCAGGGATCTAGTCAGGGATCGGGTGAGGGGATCGAGTCGGGGATCGAGTCGGGGATCTAGTCAGGGATCGGGTCGGGATCGGGTCAGGGATCGAGTCGGGGATCTGTTCTGGGATCGGGTCAGGGATCGAGTCGGCGATCCAGTCAGGGATCGGGTGAGGGGATCGAGTCGGGGATCTTGTCAGGGATCTAGTCAGGGATCGGGTCGGGATCGGGCCGGGGATCGGGCCAGGGATCGGGATAGGGATCGGGTTATGGTTATGGTTAGGGTTAGGGTTAGGGTTAGGGTTATGGTTAGGGTTAGGGTTATGGTTATGGTTAGGGTTAGGGTTAGGGTTAGGGTTAGGGTTAGGGTTAGGGTTAGGGTTAGGGTTAGGGTTAGGGTTAGGGTTTAGGGTTAGGGTTAGGGTTAGGGTTAGGGTTAGGGTTAGGGTTAGGGTTAGGGTTAGGGTTAGGGTTAGGGTTAGGGTTAGGTTAGGGTTAGGGTTAGGGTTAGGGTTAGGGTTAGGGTTAGGGTTAGGGTTAGGGTTAGGGTTAGGGTTAGGGTTAGGGTTAGGGTTTAGGGTTAGGGTTAGGGTTAGGGTTAGGGTTAGGGTTAGGGTTAGGGTTAGGGTTTAGGGTTAGGGTTAGGGTTAGGGTTAGGGTTAGGGTTAGGGTTAGGGTTAGGGTTAGGGTTAGGGTTAGGGTTAGGGTTAGGGTTAGGGTTAGGGTTAGGGTTAGGGTTAGGGTTAGGGTTTAGGGTTAGGGTTAGGGTTAGGGTTAGGGTTAGGGTTAGGTTAGGGTTAGGGTTAGGGTTAGGGTTAGGGTTAGGGTTAGGGTTAGGGTTAGGGTTAGGGTTAGGGTTAGGGTTAGGGTTATGGTTAGGGTTAGGGTTAGGGTTAGGGTTAGCTTTAGAACCATTTAGGGTCAGGGATCGGGTCGGGATCGAGTCTGGGATCGGGTCTGGGATCGGGTCAGGGATCTAGTCAGGGATCGGGTGAGGGTATCGAGTCTGGGATCGAGTCGGGGATCTAGTCAGGGATCGGGTCGGGATCGGGTCAGGGATCGAGTCGGGGATCTGTTCTGGGATCTGGTCAGGGATCGAGTCGGCGATCCAGTCAGGGATCGGGTGAGGGGATCGAGTCGGGGATCGGGTCAGGGATCTAGTCAGGGATCGGGTCGGGATCGGGCCGGGGATCGGGCCAGGGATCGGGATAGGGATCGGGTTATGGTTATGGTTAGGGTTAGGGTTAGGGTTAGGGTTATGGTTAGGGTTAGGGTTAGGGTTATGGTTAGGGTTAGGGTTAGGGTTAGGGTTAGCTTTAGAACCATTTAGGGTCAGGGTTAGGGTCGGGATCGAGTCTGGGATCGGGTCTGGGATCGGGTCAGGGATCTAGTCAGGGATCGGGTGAGGGGATCGAGTCTGGGATCGAGTCGGGGATCTAGTCAGGGATCGGGTCGGGATCGGGTCAGGGATCGAGTCGGGGATCTGTTCTGGGATCGGGTCAGGGATCGAGTCGGCGATCCAGTCAGGGATCGGGTGAGGGGATCGAGTCGGGGATCGGGTCAGGGATCTAGTCAGGGATCGGGTCGGGATCGGGCCGGGGATCGGGCCAGGGATCGGGATAGGGATCGGGTTATGGTTATGGTTAGGGTTAGGGTTAGGGTTAGGGTTATGGTTAGGGTTAGGGTTATGGTTAGGGTTAGGGTTAGGGTTAGGGTTAGCTTTAGAACCATTTAGGGTCAGGGATCGGGTCGGGATCGAGTCTGGGATCGGGTCTGGGATCGGGTCAGGGATCTAGTCAGGGATCGGGTGAGGGTATCGAGTCGGGGATCGAGTCGGGGATCTAGTCAGGGATCGGGTCGGGATCGGGTCAGGGATCGAGTCGGGGATCTGTTCTGGGATCGGGTCAGGGATCGAGTCGGCGATCCAGTCAGGGATCGGGTGAGGGGATCGAGTCGGGGATCGGGTCAGGGATCTAGTCAGGGATCGGGTCGGGATCGGGCCGGGGATCGGGCCAGGGATCGGGATAGGGATCGGGTTATGGTTATGGTTAGGGTTAGGGTTAGGGTTAGGGTTATGGTTAGGGTTAGGGTTAGGGTTATGGTTAGGGTTAGGGTTAGGGTTAGGGTTAGGGTTAGCTTTAGAACCATTTAGGGTCAGGGTTAGGGTCGGGATCGAGTCTGGGATCGGGTCTGGGATCGGGTCAGGGATCTAGTCAGGGATCGGGTGAGGGGATCGAGTCTGGGATCGAGTCGGGGATCTAGTCAGGGATCGGGTCGGGATCGGGTCAGGGATCGAGTCGGGGATCTGTTCTGGGATCGGGTCAGGGATCGAGTCGGCGATCCAGTCAGGGATCGGGTGAGGGGATCGAGTCGGGGATCGGGTCAGGGATCTAGTCAGGGATCGGGTCGGGATCGGGCCGGGGATCGGGCCAGGGATCGGGATAGGGATCGGGTTATGGTTATGGTTAGGGTTAGGGTTAGGGTTAGGGTTATGGTTAGGGTTAGGGTTATGGTTAGGGTTAGGGTTAGGGTTAGGGTTAGGGTTAGCTTTAGAACCATTTAGGGTCAGGGTTAGGGTTAGGGTTAGGGTTAGGGTTAGGGTTAGGGTTAGGGTTAGGGTTAGGGTTATGGTTAGGGTTAGGGTTAGGGTTAGGGTTAGGGTTAGGGTTAGGGTTAGGGTTAGGGTTAGCTTTAGAACCATTTAGGGTCAGGGATCGGGTCGGGATCGAGTCTGGGATCGGGTCTGGGATCGGGTCAGGGATCTAGTCAGGGATCGGGTGAGGGGATCGAGTCGGGGATCGGGTCAGGGATCTAGTCAGGGATCGGGTCGGGATCGGGCCGGGGATCGGGCCAGGGATCGGGATAGGGATCGGGTTATGGTTATGGTTAGGGTTAGGGTTAGGGTTAGGGTTAGGGTTATGGTTAGGGTTAGGGTTATGGTTAGGGTTAGGGTTAGGGTTAGGGTTAGGGTTAGCTTTAGAACCATTTAGGGTCAGGGATCGGGTCGGGATCGAGTCTGGGATCGGGTCTGGGATCTAGTCAGGGATCGGGTCGGGATCGGGTCAGGGATCGAGTCGGGGATCTGTTCTGGGATCGGGTCAGGGATCGAGTCGGCGATCCAGTCAGGGATCGGGTGAGGGGATCGAGTCGGGGATCGGGTCAGGGATCTAGTCAGGGATCGGGTCGGGATCGGGCCGGGGATCGGGCCAGGGATCGGGATAGGGATCGGGTTATGGTTATGGTTAGGGTTAGGGTTAGGGTTAGGGTTAGGGTTAGGGTTAGGGTTAGGGTTATGGTTAGGGTTAGGGTTATGGTTAGGGTTAGGGTTAGGGTTAGGGTTAGGGTTAGCTTTAGAACCATTTAGGGTCAGGGTTAGGGTCGGGATCGAGTCTGGGATCGGGTCTGGGATCGGGTCAGGGATCTAGTCAGGGATCGGGTGAGGGGATCGAGTCTGGGATCGAGTCGGGGATCTAGTCGGGGATCGGGTCGGGATCGGGTCAGGGATCGAGTCGGGGATCTGTTCTGGGATCGGGTCAGGGATCGAGTCGGCGATCCAGTCAGGGATCGGGTGAGGGGATCGAGTCGGGGATCGGGTCAGGGATCTAGTCAGGGATCGGGTCGGGATCGGGCCGGGGATCGGGCCAGGGATCGGGATAGGGATCGGGTTATGGTTATGGTTAGGGTTAGGGTTAGGGTTAGGGTTATGGTTAGGGTTAGGGTTATGGTTAGGGTTAGGGTTAGGGTTAGGGTTAGCTTTAGAACCATTTAGGGTCAGGGATCGGGTCGGGATCGAGTCTGGGATCGGGTCTGGGATCGGGTCAGGGATCTAGTCAGGGATCGGGTGAGGGGATCGAGTCGGGGATCGAGTCGGGGATCTAGTCAGGGATCGGGTCGGGATCGGGTCAGGGATCGAGTCGGGGATCTGTTCTGGGATCGGGTCAGGGATCGAGTCGGCGATCCAGTCAGGGATCGGGTGAGGGGATCGAGTCGGGGATCTTGTCAGGGATCTAGTCAGGGATCGGGTCGGGATCGGGCCGGGGATCGGGCCAGGGATCGGGATAGGGATCGGGTTATGGTTATGGTTAGGGTTAGGGTTAGGGTTAGGGTTATGGTTAGGGTTAGGGTTAGGGTTATGGTTAGGGTTAGGGTTAGGGTTAGGGTTAGGGTTAGCTTTAGAACCATTTAGGGTCAGGGATCGGGTCGGGATCGAGTCTGGGATCGGGTCTGGGATCGGGTCAGTGATCTAGTCAGGGATCGGGTGAGGGGATCGAGTCTGGGATCGAGTCGGGGATCTAGTCAGGGATCGGGTCGGGATCGGGTCAGGGATCGAGTCGGGGATCTGTTCTGGGATCGGGTCAGGGATCGAGTCGGCGATCCAGTCAGGGATCGGGTGAGGGGATCGAGTCGGGGATCGGGTCAGGGATCTAGTCGGGGATCGGGTCGGGATCGGGCCGGGGATCGGGCCAGGGATCGGGATAGGGATCGGGTTATGGTTAGGGTTAGGGTTAGGGTTAGGGTTAGGGTTAGGGTTAGGGTTAGGGTTAGGGTTAGGGTTAGGGTTAGCTTTAGAACCATTTAGGGTCAGGGATCGGGTCGGGATCGAGTCTGGGATCGGGTCTGGGATCGGGTCAGTGATCTAGTCAGGGATCGGGTGAGGGGATCGAGTCGGGGATCGAGTCGGGGATCTAGTCAGGGATCGGGTCGGGATCGGGTCAGGGATCGAGTCGGGGATCTGTTCTGGGATCGGGTCAGGGATCGAGTCGGCGATCCAGTCAGGGATCGGGTGAGGGGATCGAGTCGGGGATCGGGTCAGGGATCTAGTCAGGGATCGGGTCGGGATCGGGTCGGGATCGGGCCAGGGATCGGGATAGGGATCGGGTTATGGTTATGGTTAGGGTTAGGGTTAGGGTTAGGGTTAGGGTTATGGTTAGGGTTAGGGTTATGGTTAGGGTTAGGGTTAGGGTTAGCTTTAGAACCATTTAGGGTCAGGGTTAGGGTCGGGATCGAGTCTGGGATCGGGTCTGGGATCGGGTCAGGGATCTAGTCAGGGATCGGGTGAGGGGATCGAGTCTGGGATCGAGTCGGGGATCTAGTCAGGGATCGGGTCGGGATCGGGTCAGGGATCGAGTCGGGGATCGAGTCTGGGATCGGGTCAGGGATCGAGTCGGCGATCCAGTCAGGGATCGGGTGAGGGGATCGAGTCGGGGATCGGGTCAGGGATCTAGTCGGGGATCGGGTCGGGATCGGGCCGGGGATCGGGCCAGGGATCGGGATAGGGATCGGGTTATGGTTATGGTTAGGGTTAGGGTTAGGGTTAGGGTTAGGGTTAGGGTTAGGGTTATGGTTAGGGTTAGGGTTAGGGTTAGGGTTAGCTTTAGAACCATTTAGGGTCAGGGATCGGGTCGGGATCGAGTCTGGGATCGGGTCTGGGATCGGGTCAGTGATCTAGTCAGGGATCGGGTGAGGGGATCGAGTCTGGGATCGAGTCGGGGATCTAGTCAGGGATCGGGTCGGGATCGGGTCAGGGATCGAGTCGGGGATCTGTTCTGGGATCGGGTCAGGGATCGAGTCGGCGATCCAGTCAGGGATCGGGTGAGGGGATCGAGTCGGGGATCGGGTCAGGGATCTAGTCAGGGATCGGGTCGGGATCGGGCCGGGGATCGGGCCAGGGATCGGGATAGGGATCGGGTTATGGTTATGGTTAGGGTTAGGGTTAGGGTTAGGGTTATGGTTAGGGTTAGGGTTAGGGTTATGGTTAGGGTTAGGGTTAGGGTTAGGGTTAGCTTTAGAACCATTTAGGGTCAGGGTTAGGGTCGGGATCGAGTCTGGGATCGGGTCTGGGATCGGGTCAGGGATCTAGTCAGGGATCGGGTGAGGGGATCGAGTCTGGGATCGAGTCGGGGATCTAGTCAGGGATCGGGTCGGGATCGGGTCAGGGATCGAGTCGGGGATCTGTTCTGGGATCGGGTCAGGGATCGAGTCGGCGATCCAGTCAGGGATCGGGTGAGGGGATCGAGTCGGGGATCGGGTCAGGGATCTAGTCAGGGATCGGGTCGGGATCGGGCCGGGGATCGGGCCAGGGATCGGGATAGGGATCGGGTTATGGTTATGGTTATGGTTAGGGTTAGGGTTAGGGTTATGGTTAGGGTTAGGGTTATGGTTAGGGTTAGGGTTAGGGTTAGGGTTGGGGTTAGCTTTAGAACCATTTAGGGTCAGGGATCGGGTCGGGATCGAGTCTGGGATCGGGTCTGGGATCGGGTCAGGGATCTAGTCAGGGATCGGGTGAGGGTATCGAGTCTGGGATCGAGTCGGGGATCTAGTCAGGGATCGGGTCGGGATCGGGTCAGGGATCGAGTCGGGGATCTGTTCTGGGATCTGGTCAGGGATCGAGTCGGCGATCCAGTCAGGGATCGGGTGAGGGGATCGAGTCGGGGATCGGGTCAGGGATCTAGTCAGGGATCGGGTCGGGATCGGGCCGGGGATCGGGCCAGGGATCGGGATAGGGATCGGGTTATGGTTATGGTTAGGGTTAGGGTTAGGGTTAGGGTTAGGGTTAGGGTTAGGGTTAGGGTTAGGGTTAGCTTTAGAACCATTTAGGGTCAGGGATCGGGTCGGGATCGAGTCTGGGATCGGGTCTGGGATCGGGTCAGGGATCTAGTCAGGGATCGGGTGAGGGGATCGAGTCGGGGATCTAGTCAGGGATCGGGTCGGGATCGGGTCAGGGATCGAGTCGGGGATCTGTTCTGGGATCGGGTCAGGGATCGAGTCGGCGATCCAGTCAGGGATCGGGTGAGGGGATCGAGTCGGGGATCGGGTCAGGGATCTAGTCAGGGATCGGGTCGGGATCGGGCCGGGGATCGGGCCAGGGATCGGGATAGGGATCGGGTTATGGTTATGGTTAGGGTTAGGGTTAGGGTTAGGGTTATGGTTAGGGTTAGGGTTAGGGTTATGGTTAGGGTTAGGGTTAGGGTTAGGGTTAGGGTTAGCTTTAGAACCATTTAGGGTCAGGGTTAGGGTCGGGATCGAGTCTGGGATCGGGTCTGGGATCGGGTCAGGGATCTAGTCAGGGATCGGGTGAGGGGATCGAGTCTGGGATCGAGTCGGGGATCTAGTCGGGGATCGGGTCGGGATCGGGTCAGGGATCGAGTCGGGGATCTGTTCTGGGATCGGGTCAGGGATCGAGTCGGCGATCCAGTCAGGGATCGGGTGAGGGGATCGAGTCGGGGATCGGGTCAGGGATCTAGTCAGGGATCGGGTCGGGATCGGGCCGGGGATCGGGCCAGGGATCGGGATAGGGATCGGGTTATGGTTATGGTTAGGGTTAGGGTTAGGGTTAGGGTTATGGTTAGGGTTAGGGTTATGGTTAGGGTTAGGGTTAGGGTTAGGGTTAGGGTTAGCTTTAGAACCATTTAGGGTCAGGGTTAGGGTTAGGGTTAGGGTTAGGGTTAGGGTTAGGGTTAGGGTTAGGGTTAGGGTTAGGGTTATGGTTAGGGTTAGGGTTAGGGTTAGGGTTAGGGTTAGGGTTAGGGTTAGGGTTAGCTTTAGAACCATTTAGGGTCAGGGATCGGGTCGGGATCGAGTCTGGGATCGAGTCTGGGATCGGGTCAGGGATCTAGTCAGGGATCGGGTGAGGGGATCGAGTCGGGGATCGGGTCAGGGATCTAGTCAGGGATCGGGTCGGGATCGGGCCGGGGATCGGGCCAGGGATCGGGATAGGGATCGGGTTATGGTTATGGTTAGGGTTAGGGTTAGGGTTAGGGTTAGGGTTATGGTTAGGGTTAGGGTTATGGTTAGGGTTAGGGTTAGGGTTAGGGTTAGGGTTAGCTTTAGAACCATTTAGGGTCAGGGATCGGGTCGGGATCGAGTCTGGGATCGGGTCTGGGATCTAGTCAGGGATCGGGTCGGGATCGGGTCAGGGATCGAGTCGGGGATCTGTTCTGGGATCGGGTCAGGGATCGAGTCGGCGATCCAGTCAGGGATCGGGTGAGGGGATCGAGTCGGGGATCGGGTCAGGGATCTAGTCAGGGATCGGGTCGGGATCGGGCCGGGGATCGGGCCAGGGATCGGGATAGGGATCGGGTTATGGTTATGGTTAGGGTTAGGGTTAGGGTTAGGGTTATGGTTAGGGTTAGGGTTAGGGTTATGGTTAGGGTTAGGGTTAGGGTTAGGGTTAGGGTTAGCTTTAGAACCATTTAGGGTCAGGGATCGGGTCGGGATCGAGTCTGGGATCGGGTCTGGGATCGGGTCAGGGATCTAGTCAGGGATCGGGTGAGGGGATCGAGTCTGGGATCGAGTCGGGGATCTAGTCAGGGATCGGGTCGGGATCGGGTCAGGGATCGAGTCGGGGATCGAGTCTGGGATCGGGTCAGGGATCGAGTCGGCGATCCAGTCAGGGATCGGGTGAGGGGATCGAGTCGGGGATCGGGTCAGGGATCTAGTCGGGGATCGGGTCGGGATCGGGCCGGGGATCGGGCCAGGGATCGGGATAGGGATCGGGTTATGGTTATGGTTAGGGTTAGGGTTAGGGTTAGGGTTAGGGTTAGGGTTAGGGTTAGGGTTAGGGTTAGGGTTAGGGTTAGCTTTAGAACCATTTAGGGTCAGGGATCGGGTCGGGATCGAGTCTGGGATCGGGTCTGGGATCGGGTCAGTGATCTAGTCAGGGATCGGGTGAGGGGATCGAGTCGGGGATCGAGTCGGGGATCTAGTCAGGGATCGGGTCGGGATCGGGTCAGGGATCGAGTCGGGGATCTGTTCTGGGATCGGGTCAGGGATCGAGTCGGCGATCCAGTCAGGGATCGGGTGAGGGGATCGAGTCGGGGATCGGGTCAGGGATCTAGTCAGGGATCGGGTCGGGATCGGGTCGGGATCGGGCCAGGGATCGGGATAGGGATCGGGTTATGGTTATGGTTAGGGTTAGGGTTAGGGTTAGGGTTAGGGTTATGGTTAGGGTTAGGGTTATGGTTAGGGTTAGGGTTAGGGTTAGCTTTAGAACCATTTAGGGTCAGGGTTAGGGTCGGGATCGAGTCTGGGATCGGGTCTGGGATCGGGTCAGGGATCTAGTCAGGGATCGGGTGAGGGGATCGAGTCTGGGATCGAGTCGGGGATCTAGTCAGGGATCGGGTCGGGATCGGGTCAGGGATCGAGTCGGGGATCGAGTCTGGGATCGGGTCAGGGATCGAGTCGGCGATCCAGTCAGGGATCGGGTGAGGGGATCGAGTCGGGGATCGGGTCAGGGATCTAGTCGGGGATCGGGTCGGGATCGGGCCGGGGATCGGGCCAGGGATCGGGATAGGGATCGGGTTATGGTTAGGGTTAGGGTTAGGGTTAGGGTTAGGGTTAGGGTTAGGGTTAGGGTTATGGTTAGGGTTAGGGTTAGGGTTAGGGTTAGCTTTAGAACCATTTAGGGTCAGGGATCGGGTCGGGATCGAGTCTGGGATCGGGTCTGGGATCGGGTCAGTGATCTAGTCAGGGATCGGGTGAGGGGATCGAGTCGGGGATCGAGTCGGGGATCTAGTCAGGGATCGGGTCGGGATCGGGTCAGGGATCGAGTCGGGGATCTGTTCTGGGATCGGGTCAGGGATCGAGTCGGCGATCCAGTCAGGGATCGGGTGAGGGGATCGAGTCGGGGATCGGGTCAGGGATCTAGTCAGGGATCGGGTCGGGATCGGGCCGGGGATCGGGCCAGGGATCGGGATAGGGATCGGGTTATGGTTATGGTTAGGGTTAGGGTTAGGGTTAGGGTTATGGTTAGGGTTAGGGTTAGGGTTATGGTTAGGGTTAGGGTTAGGGTTAGGGTTAGGGTTAGCTTTAGAACCATTTAGGGTCAGGGTTAGGGTCGGGATCGAGTCTGGGATCGGGTCTGGGATCGGGTCAGGGATCTAGTCAGGGATCGGGTGAGGGGATCGAGTCTGGGATCGAGTCGGGGATCTAGTCAGGGATCGGGTCGGGATCGGGTCAGGGATCGAGTCGGGGATCTGTTCTGGGATCGGGTCAGGGATCGAGTCGGCGATCCAGTCAGGGATCGGGTGAGGGGATCGAGTCGGGGATCGGGTCAGGGATCTAGTCAGGGATCGGGTCGGGATCGGGCCGGGGATCGGGCCAGGGATCGGGATAGGGATCGGGTTATGGTTATGGTTAGGGTTAGGGTTAGGGTTAGGGTTATGGTTAGGGTTAGGGTTATGGTTAGGGTTAGGGTTAGGGTTAGGGTTAGGGTTAGCTTTAGAACCATTTAGGGTCAGGGATCGGGTCGGGATCGAGTCTGGGATCGGGTCTGGGATCGGGTCAGGGATCTAGTCAGGGATCGGGTGAGGGTATCGAGTCTGGGATCGAGTCGGGGATCTAGTCAGGGATCGGGTCGGGATCGGGTCAGGGATCGAGTCGGGGATCTGTTCTGGGATCTGGTCAGGGATCGAGTCGGCGATCCAGTCAGGGATCGGGTGAGGGGATCGAGTCGGGGATCGGGTCAGGGATCTAGTCAGGGATCGGGTCGGGATCGGGCCGGGGATCGGGCCAGGGATCGGGATAGGGATCGGGTTATGGTTAGGGTTAGGGTTAGGGTTAGGGTTAGGGTTAGGGTTAGGGTTAGGGTTAGGGTTAGCTTTAGAACCATTTAGGGTCAGGGATCGGGTCGGGATCGAGTCTGGGATCGGGTCTGGGATCGGGTCAGGGATCTAGTCAGGGATCGGGTGAGGGGATCGAGTCGGGGATCTAGTCAGGGATCGGGTCGGGATCGGGTCAGGGATCGAGTCGGGGATCTGTTCTGGGATCGGGTCAGGGATCGAGTCGGCGATCCAGTCAGGGATCGGGTGAGGGGATCGAGTCGGGGATCGGGTCAGGGATCTAGTCAGGGATCGGGTCGGGATCGGGCCAGGGATCGGGATAGGGATCGGGTTATGGTTATGGTTATGGTTAGGGTTAGGGTTAGGGTTATGGTTAGGGTTAGGGTTATGGTTAGGGTTAGGGTTAGGGTTAGGGTTAGGGTTAGCTTTAGAACCATTTAGGGTCAGGGATCGGGTCGGGATCGAGTCTGGGATCGGGTCAGGGATCGGGTCAGGGATCTAGTCAGGGATCGGGTGAGGGGATCGAGTCTGGGATCGAGTCGGGGATCTAGTCAGGGATCGGGTCGGGATCGGGTCAGGGATCGAGTCGGGGATCTGTTCTGGGATCGGGTCAGGGATCGAGTCGGCGATCCAGTCAGGGATCGGGTGAGGGGATCGAGTCGGGGATCGGGTCAGGGATCTAGTCAGGGATCGGGTCGGGATCGGGCCGGGGATCGGGCCAGGGATCGGGATAGGGATCGGGTTATGGTTATGGTTAGGGTTAGGGTTAGGGTTAGGGTTATGGTTAGGGTTAGGGTTATGGTTAGGGTTAGGGTTAGGGTTAGGGTTAGCTTTAGAACCATTTAGGGTCAGGGATCGGGTCGGGATCGAGTCTGGGATCGAGTCTGGGGTCGGGTCAGGGATCTAGTCAGGGATCGGTTGAGGGGATCGAATCTGGGATCGAGTCGGGGATCTAGTCAGGGATCGGGTCGGGATCGGGTCAGGGATCGAGTCGGGGATCTGTTCTGGGATCGGGTCAGGGATCGAGTCGGCGATCCAGTCAGGGATCGGGTGAGGGGATCGAGTCGGGGATCGGGTCAGGGATCTAGTCAGGGATCGGGTCGGGATCGGGCCGGGGATCGGGCCAGGGATCGGGATAGGGATCGGGTTATGGTTATGGTTAGGGTTAGGGTTAGGGTTAGGGTTAGGGTTATGGTTAGGGTTAGGGTTATGGTTAGGGTTAGGGTTAGGGTTAGCTTTAGAACCATTTAGGGTCAGGGTTAGGGTCGGGATCGAGTCTGGGATCGGGTCTGGGATCGGGTCAGGGATCTAGTCAGGGATCGGGTGAGGGGATCGAGTCTGGGATCGAGTCGGGGATCTAGTCGGGGATCGGGTCGGGATCGGGTCAGGGATCGAGTCGGGGATCTGTTCTGGGATCGGGTCAGGGATCGAGTCGGCGATCCAGTCAGGGATCGGGTGAGGGGATCGAGTCGGGGATCGGGTCAGGGATCTAGTCAGGGATCGGGTCGGGATCGGGCCGGGGATCGGGCCAGGGATCGGGATAGGGATCGGGTTATGGTTATGGTTAGGGTTAGGGTTAGGGTTAGGGTTATGGTTAGGGTTAGGGTTATGGTTAGGGTTAGGGTTAGGGTTAGGGTTAGGGTTAGCTTTAGAACCATTTAGGGTCAGGGTTAGGGTTAGGGTTAGGGTTAGGGTTAGGGTTAGGGTTAGGGTTATGGTTAGGGTTAGGGTTAGGGTTAGGGTTAGGGTTAGGGTTAGGGTTAGGGTTAGCTTTAGAACCATTTAGGGTCAGGGATCGGGTCGGGATCGAGTCTGGGATCGAGTCTGGGATCTAGTCAGGGATCGGGTGAGGGGATCGAGTCGGGGATCGGGTCAGGGATCTAGTCAGGGATCGGGTCGGGATCGGGCCGGGGATCGGGCCAGGGATCGGGATAGGGATCGGGTTATGGTTATGGTTAGGGTTAGGGTTAGGGTTAGGGTTAGGGTTATGGTTAGGGTTAGGGTTATGGTTAGGGTTAGGGTTAGGGTTAGGGTTAGGGTTAGCTTTAGAACCATTTAGGGTCAGGGATCGGGTCGGGATCGAGTCTGGGATCGGGTCTGGGATCTAGTCAGGGATCGGGTCGGGATCGGGTCAGGGATCGAGTCGGGGATCTGTTCTGGGATCGGGTCAGGGATCGAGTCGGCGATCCAGTCAGGGATCGGGTGAGGGGATCGAGTCGGGGATCGGGTCAGGGATCTAGTCAGGGATCGGGTCGGGATCGGGCCGGGGATCGGGCCAGGGATCGGGATAGGGATCGGGTTATGGTTATGGTTAGGGTTAGGGTTAGGGTTAGGGTTATGGTTAGGGTTAGGGTTATGGTTAGGGTTAGGGTTAGGGTTAGGGTTAGCTTTAGAACCATTTAGGGTCAGGGATCGGGTCGGGATCGAGTCTGGGATCGGGTCTGGGATCGGGTCAGGGATCTAGTCAGGGATCGGGTGAGGGGATCGAGTCGGGGATCGAGTCGGGGATCTAGTCAGGGATCGGGTCGGGATCGGGTCAGGGATCGAGTCGGGGATCTGTTCTGGGATCGGGTCAGGGATCGAGTCGGCGATCCAGTCAGGGATCGGGTGAGGGGATCGAGTCGGGGATCGGGTCAGGGATCTAGTCAGGGATCGGGTCGGGATCGGGCCGGGGATCGGGCCAGGGATCGGGATAGGGATCGGGTTATGGTTATGGTTAGGGTTAGGGTTAGGGTTAGGGTTATGGTTAGGGTTAGGGTTAGGGTTATGGTTAGGGTTAGGGTTAGGGTTAGGGTTAGGGTTAGCTTTAGAACCATTTAGGGTCAGGGATCGGGTCGGGATCGAGTCTGGGATCGGGTCTGGGATCGGGTCAGTGATCTAGTCAGGGATCGGGTGAGGGGATCGAGTCTGGGATCGAGTCGGGGATCTAGTCAGGGATCGGGTCGGGATCGGGTCAGGGATCGAGTCGGGGATCGAGTCTGGGATCGGGTCAGGGATCGAGTCGGCGATCCAGTCAGGGATCGGGTGAGGGGATCGAGTCGGGGATCGGGTCAGGGATCTAGTCGGGGATCGGGTCGGGATCGGGCCGGGGATCGGGCCAGGGATCGGGATAGGGATCGGGTTATGGTTATGGTTAGGGTTAGGGTTAGGGTTAGGGTTAGGGTTAGGGTTAGGGTTATGGTTAGGGTTAGGGTTAGGGTTAGGGTTAGCTTTAGAACCATTTAGGGTCAGGGATCGGGTCGGGATCGAGTCTGGGATCGGGTCTGGGATCGGGTCAGTGATCTAGTCAGGGATCGGGTGAGGGGATCGAGTCGGGGATCGAGTCGGGGATCTAGTCAGGGATCGGGTCGGGATCGGGTCAGGGATCGAGTCGGGGATCTGTTCTGGGATCGGGTCAGGGATCGAGTCGGCGATCCAGTCAGGGATCGGGTGAGGGGATCGAGTCGGGGATCGGGTCAGGGATCTAGTCAGGGATCGGGTCGGGATCGGGTCGGGATCGGGCCAGGGATCGGGATAGGGATCGGGTTATGGTTATGGTTAGGGTTAGGGTTAGGGTTAGGGTTAGGGTTATGGTTAGGGTTAGGGTTATGGTTAGGGTTAGGGTTAGGGTTAGCTTTAGAACCATTTAGGGTCAGGGTTAGGGTCGGGATCGAGTCTGGGATCGGGTCTGGGATCGGGTCAGGGATCTAGTCAGGGATCGGGTGAGGGGATCGAGTCTGGGATCGAGTCGGGGATCTAGTCAGGGATCGGGTCGGGATCGGGTCAGGGATCGAGTCGGGGATCGAGTCTGGGATCGGGTCAGGGATCGAGTCGGCGATCCAGTCAGGGATCGGGTGAGGGGATCGAGTCGGGGATCGGGTCAGGGATCTAGTCGGGGATCGGGTCGGGATCGGGCCGGGGATCGGGCCAGGGATCGGGATAGGGATCGGGTTATGGTTATGGTTAGGGTTAGGGTTAGGGTTAGGGTTAGGGTTAGGGTTAGGGTTATGGTTAGGGTTAGGGTTAGGGTTAGGGTTAGCTTTAGAACCATTTAGGGTCAGGGATCGGGTCGGGATCGAGTCTGGGATCGGGTCTGGGATCGGGTCAGTGATCTAGTCAGGGATCGGGTGAGGGGATCGAGTCTGGGATCGAGTCGGGGATCTAGTCAGGGATCGGGTCGGGATCGGGTCAGGGATCGAGTCGGGGATCTGTTCTGGGATCGGGTCAGGGATCGAGTCGGCGATCCAGTCAGGGATCGGGTGAGGGGATCGAGTCGGGGATCGGGTCAGGGATCTAGTCAGGGATCGGGTCGGGATCGGGCCGGGGATCGGGCCAGGGATCGGGATAGGGATCGGGTTATGGTTATGGTTAGGGTTAGGGTTAGGGTTAGGGTTATGGTTAGGGTTAGGGTTAGGGTTAGGGTTAGGGTTAGGGTTAGGGTTAGGGTTAGCTTTAGAACCATTTAGGGTCAGGGATCGGGTCGGGATCGAGTCTGGGATCGGGTCTGGGATCGGGTCAGGGATCTAGTCAGGGATCGGGTGAGGGGATCGAGTCGGGGATCTAGTCAGGGATCGGGTCGGGATCGGGTCAGGGATCGAGTCGGGGATCTGTTCTGGGATCGGGTCAGGGATCGAGTCGGCGATCCAGTCAGGGATCGGGTGAGGGGATCGAGTCGGGGATCGGGTCAGGGATCTAGTCAGGGATCGGGTCGGGATCGGGCCAGGGATCGGGATAGGGATCGGGTTATGGTTATGGTTATGGTTAGGGTTAGGGTTAGGGTTATGGTTAGGGTTAGGGTTATGGTTAGGGTTAGGGTTAGGGTTAGGGTTAGGGTTAGCTTTAGAACCATTTAGGGTCAGGGATCGGGTCGGGATCGAGTCTGGGATCGGGTCTGGGATCGGGTCAGGGATCTAGTCAGGGATCGGGTGAGGGGATCGAGTCTGGGATCGAGTCGGGGATCTAGTCAGGGATCGGGTCGGGATCGGGTCAGGGATCGAGTCGGGGATCTGTTCTGGGATCGGGTCAGGGATCGAGTCGGCGATCCAGTCAGGGATCGGGTGAGGGGATCGAGTCGGGGATCGGGTCAGGGATCTAGTCAGGGATCGGGTCGGGATCGGGCCGGGGATCGGGCCAGGGATCGGGATAGGGATCGGGTTATGGTTATGGTTAGGGTTAGGGTTAGGGTTAGGGTTATGGTTAGGGTTAGGGTTATGGTTAGGGTTAGGGTTAGGGTTAGGGTTAGCTTTAGAACCATTTAGGGTCAGGGATCGGGTCGGGATCGAGTCTGGGATCGAGTCTGGGGTCGGGTCAGGGATCTAGTCAGGGATCGGTTGAGGGGATCGAATCTGGGATCGAGTCGGGGATCTAGTCAGGGATCGGGTCGGGATCGGGTCAGGGATCGAGTCGGGGATCTGTTCTGGGATCGGGTCAGGGATCGAGTCGGCGATCCAGTCAGGGATCGGGTGAGGGGATCGAGTCGGGGATCGGGTCAGGGATCTAGTCAGGGATCGGGTCGGGATCGGGCCGGGGATCGGGCCAGGGATCGGGATAGGGATCGGGTTATGGTTATGGTTAGGGTTAGGGTTAGGGTTAGGGTTAGGGTTATGGTTAGGGTTAGGGTTATGGTTAGGGTTAGGGTTAGGGTTAGGGTTAGGGTTAGCTTTAGAACCATTTAGGGTCAGGGTTAGGGTTAGGGTTAGGGTTAGGGTTAGGGTTAGGGTTATGGTTAGGGTTAGGGTTAGGGTTAGGGTTAGGGTTAGGGTTAGGGTTAGGGTTAGGGTTAGCTTTAGAACCATTTAGGGTCAGGGATCGGGTCGGGATCGAGTCTGGGATCGAGTCTGGGATCGGGTCAGGGATCTAGTCAGGGATCGGGTGAGGGGATCGAGTCGGGGATCGGGTCAGGGATCTAGTCAGGGATCGGGTCGGGATCGGGCCGGGGATCGGGCCAGGGATCGGGATAGGGATCGGGTTATGGTTATGGTTAGGGTTAGGGTTAGGGTTAGGGTTAGGGTTATGGTTAGGGTTAGGGTTATGGTTAGGGTTAGGGTTAGGGTTAGGGTTAGGGTTAGCTTTAGAACCATTTAGGGTCAGGGATCGGGTCGGGATCGAGTCTGGGATCGGGTCTGGGATCTAGTCAGGGATCGGGTCGGGATCGGGTCAGGGATCGAGTCGGGGATCTGTTCTGGGATCGGGTCAGGGATCGAGTCGGCGATCCAGTCAGGGATCGGGTGAGGGGATCGAGTCGGGGATCGGGTCAGGGATCTAGTCAGGGATCGGGTCGGGATCGGGCCGGGGATCGGGCCAGGGATCGGGATAGGGATCGGGTTATGGTTATGGTTAGGGTTAGGGTTAGGGTTAGGGTTATGGTTAGGGTTAGGGTTAGGGTTATGGTTAGGGTTAGGGTTAGGGTTAGGGTTAGCTTTAGAACCATTTAGGGTCAGGGTTAGGGTCGGGATCGAGTCTGGGATCGGGTCTGGGATCGGGTCAGGGATCTAGTCAGGGATCGGGTGAGGGGATCGAGTCTGGGATCGAGTCGGGGATCTAGTCAGGGATCGGGTCGGGATCGGGTCAGGGATCGAGTCGGGGATCTGTTCTGGGATCGGGTCAGGGATCGAGTCGGCGATCCAGTCAGGGATCGGGTGAGGGGATCGAGTCGGGGATCGGGTCAGGGATCTAGTCAGGGATCGGGTCGGGATCGGGCCGGGGATCGGGCCAGGGATCGGGATAGGGATCGGGTTATGGTTATGGTTAGGGTTAGGGTTAGGGTTAGGGTTATGGTTAGGGTTAGGGTTATGGTTAGGGTTAGGGTTAGGGTTAGGGTTAGCTTTAGAACCATTTAGGGTCAGGGATCGGGTCGGGATCGAGTCTGGGATCGGGTCTGGGATCGGGTCAGGGATCTAGTCAGGGATCGGGTGAGGGTATCGAGTCTGGGATCGAGTCGGGGATCTAGTCAGGGATCGGGTCGGGATCGGGTCAGGGATCGAGTCGGGGATCTGTTCTGGGATCTGGTCAGGGATCGAGTCGGCGATCCAGTCAGGGATCGGGTGAGGGGATCGAGTCGGGGATCGGGTCAGGGATCTAGTCAGGGATCGGGTCGGGATCGGGCCGGGGATCGGGCCAGGGATCGGGATAGGGATCGGGTTATGGTTATGGTTAGGGTTAGGGTTAGGGTTAGGGTTAGGGTTAGGGTTAGGGTTAGGGTTAGGGTTAGCTTTAGAACCATTTAGGGTCAGGGATCGGGTCGGGATCGAGTCTGGGATCGGGTCTGGGATCGGGTCAGGGATCTAGTCAGGGATCGGGTGAGGGGATCGAGTCGGGGATCTAGTCAGGGATCGGGTCGGGATCGGGTCAGGGATCGAGTCGGGGATCTGTTCTGGGATCGGGTCAGGGATCGAGTCGGCGATCCAGTCAGGGATCGGGTGAGGGGATCGAGTCGGGGATCGGGTCAGGGATCTAGTCAGGGATCGGGTCGGGATCGGGCCGGGGATCGGGCCAGGGATCGGGATAGGGATCGGGTTATGGTTATGGTTAGGGTTAGGGTTAGGGTTAGGGTTATGGTTAGGGTTAGGGTTAGGGTTATGGTTAGGGTTAGGGTTAGGGTTAGGGTTAGGGTTAGCTTTAGAACCATTTAGGGTCAGGGTTAGGGTCGGGATCGAGTCTGGGATCGGGTCTGGGATCGGGTCAGGGATCTAGTCAGGGATCGGGTGAGGGGATCGAGTCTGGGATCGAGTCGGGGATCTAGTCGGGGATCGGGTCGGGATCGGGTCAGGGATCGAGTCGGGGATCTGTTCTGGGATCGGGTCAGGGATCGAGTCGGCGATCCAGTCAGGGATCGGGTGAGGGGATCGAGTCGGGGATCGGGTCAGGGATCTAGTCAGGGATCGGGTCGGGATCGGGCCGGGGATCGGGCCAGGGATCGGGATAGGGATCGGGTTATGGTTAGGGTTAGGGTTAGGGTTAGGGTTAGGGTTAGGGTTAGGGTTAGGGTTAGGGTTAGCTTTAGAACCATTTAGGGTCAGGGATCGGGTCGGGATCGAGTCTGGGATCGGGTCAGGGATCGGGTCGGGATCGAGTCTGGGATCGGGTCTGGGATCGGGTCAGTGATCTAGTCAGGGATCGGGTGAGGGGATCGAGTCTGGGATCGAGTCGGGGATCTAGTCAGGGATCGGGTCGGGATCGGGTCAGGGATCGAGTCGGGGATCGAGTCTGGGATCGGGTCAGGGATCGAGTCGGCGATCCAGTCAGGGATCGGGTGAGGGGATCGAGTCGGGGATCGGGTCAGGGATCTAGTCGGGGATCGGGTCGGGATCGGGCCGGGGATCGGGCCAGGGATCGGGATAGGGATCGGGTTATGGTTATGGTTAGGGTTAGGGTTAGGGTTAGGGTTAGGGTTAGGGTTAGGGTTATGGTTAGGGTTAGGGTTAGGGTTAGGGTTAGCTTTAGAACCATTTAGGGTCAGGGATCGGGTCGGGATCGAGTCTGGGATCGGGTCTGGGATCGGGTCAGTGATCTAGTCAGGGATCGGGTGAGGGGATCGAGTCGGGGATCGAGTCGGGGATCTAGTCAGGGATCGGGTCGGGATCGGGTCAGGGATCGAGTCGGGGATCTGTTCTGGGATCGGGTCAGGGATCGAGTCGGCGATCCAGTCAGGGATCGGGTGAGGGGATCGAGTCGGGGATCGGGTCAGGGATCTAGTCAGGGATCGGGTCGGGATCGGGTCGGGATCGGGCCAGGGATCGGGATAGGGATCGGGTTATGGTTATGGTTAGGGTTAGGGTTAGGGTTAGGGTTAGGGTTATGGTTAGGGTTAGGGTTATGGTTAGGGTTAGGGTTAGGGTTAGCTTTAGAACCATTTAGGGTCAGGGTTAGGGTCGGGATCGAGTCTGGGATCGGGTCTGGGATCGGGTCAGGGATCTAGTCAGGGATCGGGTGAGGGGATCGAGTCTGGGATCGAGTCGGGGATCTAGTCAGGGATCGGGTCGGGATCGGGTCAGGGATCGAGTCGGGGATCGAGTCTGGGATCGGGTCAGGGATCGAGTCGGCGATCCAGTCAGGGATCGGGTGAGGGGATCGAGTCGGGGATCGGGTCAGGGATCTAGTCGGGGATCGGGTCGGGATCGGGCCGGGGATCGGGCCAGGGATCGGGATAGGGATCGGGTTATGGTTATGGTTAGGGTTAGGGTTAGGGTTAGGGTTAGGGTTAGGGTTAGGGTTATGGTTAGGGTTAGGGTTAGGGTTAGGGTTAGCTTTAGAACCATTTAGGGTCAGGGATCGGGTCGGGATCGAGTCTGGGATCGGGTCTGGGATCGGGTCAGTGATCTAGTCAGGGATCGGGTGAGGGGATCGAGTCTGGGATCGAGTCGGGGATCTAGTCAGGGATCGGGTCGGGATCGGGTCAGGGATCGAGTCGGGGATCTGTTCTGGGATCGGGTCAGGGATCGAGTCGGCGATCCAGTCAGGGATCGGGTGAGGGGATCGAGTCGGGGATCGGGTCAGGGATCTAGTCAGGGATCGGGTCGGGATCGGGCCGGGGATCGGGCCAGGGATCGGGATAGGGATCGGGTTATGGTTATGGTTAGGGTTAGGGTTAGGGTTAGGGTTATGGTTAGGGTTAGGGTTAGGGTTAGGGTTAGGGTTAGGGTTAGGGTTAGGGTTAGCTTTAGAACCATTTAGGGTCAGGGTTAGGGTCGGGATCGAGTCTGGGATCGGGTCTGGGATCGGGTCAGGGATCTAGTCAGGGATCGGGTGAGGGGATCGAGTCTGGGATCGAGTCGGGGATCTAGTCAGGGATCGGGTCGGGATCGGGTCAGGGATCGAGTCGGGGATCTGTTCTGGGATCGGGTCAGGGATCGAGTCGGCGATCCAGTCAGGGATCGGGTGAGGGGATCGAGTCGGGGATCGGGTCAGGGATCTAGTCAGGGATCGGGTCGGGATCGGGCCGGGGATCGGGCCAGGGATCGGGATAGGGATCGGGTTATGGTTATGGTTAGGGTTAGGGTTAGGGTTAGGGTTAGGGTTATGGTTAGGGTTAGGGTTATGGTTAGGGTTAGGGTTAGGGTTAGGGTTAGGGTTAGCTTTAGAACCATTTAGGGTCAGGGTTAGGGTTAGGGTTAGGGTTAGGGTTAGGGTTAGGGTTAGCTTTAGAACCATTTAGGGTCAGGGATCGGGTCGGGATCGAGTCTGGGATCGAGTCTGGGATCGGGTCAGGGATCTAGTCAGGGATCGGGTGAGGGGATCGAGTCGGGGATCGGGTCAGGGATCTAGTCAGGGATCGGGTCGGGATCGGGCCGGGGATCGGGCCAGGGATCGGGATAGGGATCGGGTTATGGTTATGGTTAGGGTTAGGGTTAGGGTTAGGGTTAGGGTTATGGTTAGGGTTAGGGTTATGGTTAGGGTTAGGGTTAGGGTTAGGGTTAGGGTTAGCTTTAGAACCATTTAGGGTCAGGGATCGGGTCGGGATCGAGTCTGGGATCGGGTCTGGGATCTAGTCAGGGATCGGGTCGGGATCGGGTCAGGGATCGAGTCGGGGATCTGTTCTGGGATCGGGTCAGGGATCGAGTCGGCGATCCAGTCAGGGATCGGGTGAGGGGATCGAGTCGGGGATCGGGTCAGGGATCTAGTCAGGGATCGGGTCGGGATCGGGCCGGGGATCGGGCCAGGGATCGGGATAGGGATCGGGTTATGGTTATGGTTAGGGTTAGGGTTAGGGTTAGGGTTATGGTTAGGGTTAGGGTTAGGGTTATGGTTAGGGTTAGGGTTAGGGTTAGGGTTAGCTTTAGAACCATTTAGGGTCAGGGTTAGGGTCGGGATCGAGTCTGGGATCGGGTCTGGGATCGGGTCAGGGATCTAGTCAGGGATCGGGTGAGGGGATCGAGTCTGGGATCGAGTCGGGGATCTAGTCGGGGATCGGGTCGGGATCGGGTCAGGGATCGAGTCGGGGATCTGTTCTGGGATCGGGTCAGGGATCGAGTCGGCGATCCAGTCAGGGATCGGGTGAGGGGATCGAGTCGGGGATCGGGTCAGGGATCTAGTCAGGGATCGGGTCGGGATCGGGCCGGGGATCGGGCCAGGGATCGGGATAGGGATCGGGTTATGGTTATGGTTAGGGTTAGGGTTAGGGTTAGGGTTATGGTTAGGGTTAGGGTTATGGTTAGGGTTAGGGTTAGGGTTAGGGTTAGCTTTAGAACCATTTAGGGTCAGGGATCGGGTCGGGATCGAGTCTGGGATCGGGTCTGGGATCGGGTCAGGGATCTAGTCAGGGATCGGGTGAGGGTATCGAGTCTGGGATCGAGTCGGGGATCTAGTCAGGGATCGGGTCGGGATCGGGTCAGGGATCGAGTCGGGGATCTGTTCTGGGATCTGGTCAGGGATCGAGTCGGCGATCCAGTCAGGGATCGGGTGAGGGGATCGAGTCGGGGATCGGGTCAGGGATCTAGTCAGGGATCGGGTCGGGATCGGGCCGGGGATCGGGCCAGGGATCGGGATAGGGATCGGGTTATGGTTATGGTTAGGGTTAGGGTTAGGGTTAGGGTTAGGGTTAGGGTTAGGGTTAGGGTTAGGGTTAGCTTTAGAACCATTTAGGGTCAGGGATCGGGTCGGGATCGAGTCTGGGATCGGGTCTGGGATCGGGTCAGGGATCTAGTCAGGGATCGGGTGAGGGGATCGAGTCGGGGATCTAGTCAGGGATCGGGTCGGGATCGGGTCAGGGATCGAGTCGGGGATCTGTTCTGGGATCGGGTCAGGGATCGAGTCGGCGATCCAGTCAGGGATCGGGTGAGGGGATCGAGTCGGGGATCGGGTCAGGGATCTAGTCAGGGATCGGGTCGGGATCGGGCCGGGGATCGGGCCAGGGATCGGGATAGGGATCGGGTTATGGTTATGGTTAGGGTTAGGGTTAGGGTTAGGGTTATGGTTAGGGTTAGGGTTAGGGTTATGGTTAGGGTTAGGGTTAGGGTTAGGGTTAGGGTTAGCTTTAGAACCATTTAGGGTCAGGGTTAGGGTCGGGATCGAGTCTGGGATCGGGTCTGGGATCGGGTCAGGGATCTAGTCAGGGATCGGGTGAGGGGATCGAGTCTGGGATCGAGTCGGGGATCTAGTCGGGGATCGGGTCGGGATCGGGTCAGGGATCGAGTCGGGGATCTGTTCTGGGATCGGGTCAGGGATCGAGTCGGCGATCCAGTCAGGGATCGGGTGAGGGGATCGAGTCGGGGATCGGGTCAGGGATCTAGTCAGGGATCGGGTCGGGATCGGGCCGGGGATCGGGCCAGGGATCGGGATAGGGATCGGGTTATGGTTATGGTTAGGGTTAGGGTTAGGGTTAGGGTTATGGTTAGGGTTAGGGTTATGGTTAGGGTTAGGGTTAGGGTTAGGGTTAGGGTTAGCTTTAGAACCATTTAGGGTCAGGGATCGGGTCGGGATCGAGTCTGGGATCGGGTCTGGGATCTAGTCAGGGATCGGGTCGGGATCGGGTCAGGGATCGAGTCGGGGATCTGTTCTGGGATCGGGTCAGGGATCGAGTCGGCGATCCAGTCAGGGATCGGGTGAGGGGATCGAGTCGGGGATCGGGTCAGGGATCTAGTCAGGGATCGGGTCGGGATCGGGCCGGGGATCGGGCCAGGGATCGGGATAGGGATCGGGTTATGGTTATGGTTAGGGTTAGGGTTAGGGTTAGGGTTAGGGTTAGGGTTAGGGTTAGGGTTATGGTTAGGGTTAGGGTTATGGTTAGGGTTAGGGTTAGGGTTAGGGTTAGGGTTAGCTTTAGAACCATTTAGGGTCAGGGTTAGGGTCGGGATCGAGTCTGGGATCGGGTCTGGGATCGGGTCAGGGATCTAGTCAGGGATCGGGTGAGGGGATCGAGTCTGGGATCGAGTCGGGGATCTAGTCGGGGATCGGGTCGGGATCGGGTCAGGGATCGAGTCGGGGATCTGTTCTGGGATCGGGTCAGGGATCGAGTCGGCGATCCAGTCAGGGATCGGGTGAGGGGATCGAGTCGGGGATCGGGTCAGGGATCTAGTCAGGGATCGGGTCGGGATCGGGCCGGGGATCGGGCCAGGGATCGGGATAGGGATCGGGTTATGGTTATGGTTAGGGTTAGGGTTAGGGTTAGGGTTATGGTTAGGGTTAGGGTTATGGTTAGGGTTAGGGTTAGGGTTAGGGTTAGCTTTAGAACCATTTAGGGTCAGGGATCGGGTCGGGATCGAGTCTGGGATCGGGTCTGGGATCGGGTCAGGGATCTAGTCAGGGATCGGGTGAGGGGATCGAGTCGGGGATCGAGTCGGGGATCTAGTCAGGGATCGGGTCGGGATCGGGTCAGGGATCGAGTCGGGGATCTGTTCTGGGATCGGGTCAGGGATCGAGTCGGCGATCCAGTCAGGGATCGGGTGAGGGGATCGAGTCGGGGATCTTGTCAGGGATCTAGTCAGGGATCGGGTCGGGATCGGGCCGGGGATCGGGCCAGGGATCGGGATAGGGATCGGGTTATGGTTATGGTTAGGGTTAGGGTTAGGGTTAGGGTTATGGTTAGGGTTAGGGTTAGGGTTATGGTTAGGGTTAGGGTTAGGGTTAGGGTTAGGGTTAGCTTTAGAACCATTTAGGGTCAGGGATCGGGTCGGGATCGAGTCTGGGATCGGGTCTGGGATCGGGTCAGTGATCTAGTCAGGGATCGGGTGAGGGGATCGAGTCTGGGATCGAGTCGGGGATCTAGTCAGGGATCGGGTCGGGATCGGGTCAGGGATCGAGTCGGGGATCGAGTCTGGGATCGGGTCAGGGATCGAGTCGGCGATCCAGTCAGGGATCGGGTGAGGGGATCGAGTCGGGGATCGGGTCAGGGATCTAGTCGGGGATCGGGTCGGGATCGGGCCGGGGATCGGGCCAGGGATCGGGATAGGGATCGGGTTATGGTTAGGGTTAGGGTTAGGGTTAGGGTTAGGGTTAGGGTTAGGGTTATGGTTAGGGTTAGGGTTAGGGTTAGGGTTAGCTTTAGAACCATTTAGGGTCAGGGATCGGGTCGGGATCGAGTCTGGGATCGGGTCTGGGATCGGGTCAGGGATCTAGTCAGGGATCGGGTGAGGGGATCGAGTCTGGGATCGAGTCGGGGATCTAGTCAGGGATCGGGTCGGGATCGGGTCAGGGATCGAGTCGGGGATCTGTTCTGGGATCTGGTCAGGGATCGAGTCGGCGATCCAGTCAGGGATCGGGTGAGGGGATCGAGTCGGGGATCGGGTCAGGGATCTAGTCAGGGATCGGGTCGGGATCGGGCCGGGGATCGGGTCAGGGATCGGGATAGGGATCGGGTTATGGTTATGGTTAGGGTTAGGGTTAGGGTTAGGGTTATGGTTAGGGTTAGGGTTAGGGTTATGGTTAGGGTTAGGGTTAGGGTTAGGGTTAGCTTTAGAACCATTTAGGGTCAGGGTTAGGGTCGGGATCGAGTCTGGGATCGGGTCTGGGATCGGGTCAGGGATCTAGTCAGGGATCGGGTGAGGGGATCGAGTCTGGGATCGAGTCGGGGATCTAGTCGGGGATCGGGTCGGGATCGGGTCAGGGATCGAGTCGGGGATCTGTTCTGGGATCGGGTCAGGGATCGAGTCGGCGATCCAGTCAGGGATCGGGTGAGGGGATCGAGTCGGGGATCGGGTCAGGGATCTAGTCAGGGATCGGGTCGGGATCGGGCCGGGGATCGGGCCAGGGATCGGGATAGGGATCGGGTTATGGTTATGGTTAGGGTTAGGGTTAGGGTTAGGGTTATGGTTAGGGTTAGGGTTATGGTTAGGGTTAGGGTTAGGGTTAGGGTTAGGGTTAGCTTTAGAACCATTTAGGGTCAGGGATCGGGTCGGGATCGAGTCTGGGATCGGGTCTGGGATCGGGTCAGGGATCTAGTCAGGGATCGGGTGAGGGTATCGAGTCTGGGATCGAGTCGGGGATCTAGTCAGGGATCGGGTCGGGATCGGGTCAGGGATCGAGTCGGGGATCTGTTCTGGGATCGGGTCAGGGATCGAGTCGGCGATCCAGTCAGGGATCGGGTGAGGGGATCGAGTCGGGGATCGGGTCAGGGATCTAGTCAGGGATCGGGTCGGGATCGGGCCGGGGATCGGGCCAGGGATCGGGATAGGGATCGGGTTATGGTTAGGGTTAGGGTTAGGGTTATGGTTAGGGTTAGGGTTAGGGTTATGGTTAGGGTTAGGGTTAGGGTTAGGGTTAGGGTTAGCTTTAGAACCATTTAGGGTCAGGGTTAGGGTCGGGATCGAGTCTGGGATCGGGTCTGGGATCGGGTCAGGGATCTAGTCAGGGATCGGGTGAGGGGATCGAGTCTGGGATCGAGTCGGGGATCTAGTCGGGGATCGGGTCGGGATCGGGTCAGGGATCGAGTCGGGGATCTGTTCTGGGATCGGGTCAGGGATCGAGTCGGCGATCCAGTCAGGGATCGGGTGAGGGGATCGAGTCGGGGATCGGGTCAGGGATCTAGTCAGGGATCGGGTCGGGATCGGGCCGGGGATCGGGCCAGGGATCGGGATAGGGATCGGGTTATGGTTAGGGTTAGGGTTAGGGTTAGGGTTAGGGTTAGGGTTAGGGTTAGGGTTAGGGTTAGCTTTAGAACCATTTAGGGTCAGGGATCGGGTCGGGATCGAGTCTGGGATCGGGTCAGGGATCGGGTCGGGATCGAGTCTGGGATCGGGTCTGGGATCGGGTCAGTGATCTAGTCAGGGATCGGGTGAGGGGATCGAGTCTGGGATCGAGTCGGGGATCTAGTCAGGGATCGGGTCGGGATCGGGTCAGGGATCGAGTCGGGGATCGAGTCTGGGATCGGGTCAGGGATCGAGTCGGCGATCCAGTCAGGGATCGGGTGAGGGGATCGAGTCGGGGATCGGGTCAGGGATCTAGTCGGGGATCGGGTCGGGATCGGGCCGGGGATCGGGCCAGGGATCGGGATAGGGATCGGGTTATGGTTATGGTTAGGGTTAGGGTTAGGGTTAGGGTTAGGGTTAGGGTTAGGGTTATGGTTAGGGTTAGGGTTAGGGTTAGGGTTAGCTTTAGAACCATTTAGGGTCAGGGATCGGGTCGGGATCGAGTCTGGGATCGGGTCTGGGATCGGGTCAGTGATCTAGTCAGGGATCGGGTGAGGGGATCGAGTCGGGGATCGAGTCGGGGATCTAGTCAGGGATCGGGTCGGGATCGGGTCAGGGATCGAGTCGGGGATCTGTTCTGGGATCGGGTCAGGGATCGAGTCGGCGATCCAGTCAGGGATCGGGTGAGGGGATCGAGTCGGGGATCGGGTCAGGGATCTAGTCAGGGATCGGGTCGGGATCGGGTCGGGATCGGGCCAGGGATCGGGATAGGGATCGGGTTATGGTTATGGTTAGGGTTAGGGTTAGGGTTAGGGTTAGGGTTATGGTTAGGGTTAGGGTTATGGTTAGGGTTAGGGTTAGGGTTAGCTTTAGAACCATTTAGGGTCAGGGTTAGGGTCGGGATCGAGTCTGGGATCGGGTCTGGGATCGGGTCAGGGATCTAGTCAGGGATCGGGTGAGGGGATCGAGTCTGGGATCGAGTCGGGGATCTAGTCAGGGATCGGGTCGGGATCGGGTCAGGGATCGAGTCGGGGATCGAGTCTGGGATCGGGTCAGGGATCGAGTCGGCGATCCAGTCAGGGATCGGGTGAGGGGATCGAGTCGGGGATCGGGTCAGGGATCTAGTCGGGGATCGGGTCGGGATCGGGCCGGGGATCGGGCCAGGGATCGGGATAGGGATCGGGTTATGGTTATGGTTAGGGTTAGGGTTAGGGTTAGGGTTAGGGTTAGGGTTAGGGTTATGGTTAGGGTTAGGGTTAGGGTTAGGGTTAGCTTTAGAACCATTTAGGGTCAGGGATCGGGTCGGGATCGAGTCTGGGATCGGGTCTGGGATCGGGTCAGTGATCTAGTCAGGGATCGGGTGAGGGGATCGAGTCTGGGATCGAGTCGGGGATCTAGTCAGGGATCGGGTCGGGATCGGGTCAGGGATCGAGTCGGGGATCTGTTCTGGGATCGGGTCAGGGATCGAGTCGGCGATCCAGTCAGGGATCGGGTGAGGGGATCGAGTCGGGGATCGGGTCAGGGATCTAGTCAGGGATCGGGTCGGGATCGGGCCGGGGATCGGGCCAGGGATCGGGATAGGGATCGGGTTATGGTTATGGTTAGGGTTAGGGTTAGGGTTAGGGTTATGGTTAGGGTTAGGGTTAGGGTTAGGGTTAGGGTTAGGGTTAGGGTTAGGGTTAGCTTTAGAACCATTTAGGGTCAGGGTTAGGGTCGGGATCGAGTCTGGGATCGGGTCTGGGATCGGGTCAGGGATCTAGTCAGGGATCGGGTGAGGGGATCGAGTCTGGGATCGAGTCGGGGATCTAGTCAGGGATCGGGTCGGGATCGGGTCAGGGATCGAGTCGGGGATCTGTTCTGGGATCGGGTCAGGGATCGAGTCGGCGATCCAGTCAGGGATCGGGTGAGGGGATCGAGTCGGGGATCGGGTCAGGGATCTAGTCAGGGATCGGGTCGGGATCGGGCCGGGGATCGGGCCAGGGATCGGGATAGGGATCGGGTTATGGTTATGGTTAGGGTTAGGGTTAGGGTTAGGGTTATGGTTAGGGTTAGGGTTATGGTTAGGGTTAGGGTTAGGGTTAGGGTTAGGGTTAGCTTTAGAACCATTTAGGGTCAGGGATCGGGTCGGGATCGAGTCTGGGATCGGGTCTGGGATCGGGTCAGGGATCTAGTCAGGGATCGGGTGAGGGTATCGAGTCTGGGATCGAGTCGGGGATCGGGTCGGGATCGGGTCAGGGATCGAGTCGGGGATCTGTTCTGGGATCTGGTCAGGGATCGAGTCGGCGATCCAGTCAGGGATCGGGTGAGGGGATCGAGTCGGGGATCGGGTCAGGGATCTAGTCAGGGATCGGGTCGGGATCGGGCCGGGGATCGGGCCAGGGATCGGGATAGGGATCGGGTTATGGTTAGGGTTAGGGTTAGGGTTAGGGTTAGGGTTAGGGTTAGGGTTAGGGTTAGGGTTAGCTTTAGAACCATTTAGGGTCAGGGATCGGGTCGGGATCGAGTCTGGGATCGGGTCTGGGATCGGGTCAGGGATCTAGTCAGGGATCGGGTGAGGGGATCGAGTCGGGGATCTAGTCAGGGATCGGGTCGGGATCGGGTCAGGGATCGAGTCGGGGATCTGTTCTGGGATCGGGTCAGGGATCGAGTCGGCGATCCAGTCAGGGATCGGGTGAGGGGATCGAGTCGGGGATCGGGTCAGGGATCTAGTCAGGGATCGGGTCGGGATCGGGCCAGGGATCGGGATAGGGATCGGGTTATGGTTATGGTTATGGTTAGGGTTAGGGTTAGGGTTATGGTTAGGGTTAGGGTTATGGTTAGGGTTAGGGTTAGGGTTAGGGTTAGGGTTAGCTTTAGAACCATTTAGGGTCAGGGATCGGGTCGGGATCGAGTCTGGGATCGGGTCTGGGATCGGGTCAGGGATCTAGTCAGGGATCGGGTGAGGGGATCGAGTCTGGGATCGAGTCGGGGATCTAGTCAGGGATCGGGTCGGGATCGGGTCAGGGATCGAGTCGGGGATCTGTTCTGGGATCGGGTCAGGGATCGAGTCGGCGATCCAGTCAGGGATCGGGTGAGGGGATCGAGTCGGGGATCGGGTCAGGGATCTAGTCAGGGATCGGGTCGGGATCGGGCCGGGGATCGGGCCAGGGATCGGGATAGGGATCGGGTTATGGTTATGGTTAGGGTTAGGGTTAGGGTTAGGGTTATGGTTAGGGTTAGGGTTATGGTTAGGGTTAGGGTTAGGGTTAGGGTTAGCTTTAGAACCATTTAGGGTCAGGGATCGGGTCGGGATCGAGTCTGGGATCGAGTCTGGGGTCGGGTCAGGGATCTAGTCAGGGATCGGTTGAGGGGATCGAATCTGGGATCGAGTCGGGGATCTAGTCAGGGATCGGGTCGGGATCGGGTCAGGGATCGAGTCGGGGATCTGTTCTGGGATCGGGTCAGGGATCGAGTCGGCGATCCAGTCAGGGATCGGGTGAGGGGATCGAGTCGGGGATCGGGTCAGGGATCTAGTCAGGGATCGGGTCGGGATCGGGCCGGGGATCGGGCCAGGGATCGGGATAGGGATCGGGTTATGGTTATGGTTAGGGTTAGGGTTAGGGTTAGGGTTAGGGTTATGGTTAGGGTTAGGGTTATGGTTAGGGTTAGGGTTAGGGTTAGGGTTAGGGTTAGCTTTAGAACCATTTAGGGTCAGGGTTAGGGTTAGGGTTAGGGTTAGGGTTAGGGTTAGGGTTAGCTTTAGAACCATTTAGGGTCAGGGATCGGGTCGGGATCGAGTCTGGGATCGAGTCTGGGATCGGGTCAGGGATCTAGTCAGGGATCGGGTGAGGGGATCGAGTCGGGGATCGGGTCAGGGATCTAGTCAGGGATCGGGTCGGGATCGGGCCGGGGATCGGGCCAGGGATCGGGATAGGGATCGGGTTATGGTTATGGTTAGGGTTAGGGTTAGGGTTAGGGTTAGGGTTATGGTTAGGGTTAGGGTTATGGTTAGGGTTAGGGTTAGGGTTAGGGTTAGGGTTAGCTTTAGAACCATTTAGGGTCAGGGATCGGGTCGGGATCGAGTCTGGGATCGGGTCTGGGATCTAGTCAGGGATCGGGTCGGGATCGGGTCAGGGATCGAGTCGGGGATCTGTTCTGGGATCGGGTCAGGGATCGAGTCGGCGATCCAGTCAGGGATCGGGTGAGGGGATCGAGTCGGGGATCGGGTCAGGGATCTAGTCAGGGATCGGGTCGGGATCGGGCCGGGGATCGGGCCAGGGATCGGGATAGGGATCGGGTTATGGTTATGGTTAGGGTTAGGGTTAGGGTTAGGGTTATGGTTAGGGTTAGGGTTAGGGTTATGGTTAGGGTTAGGGTTAGGGTTAGGGTTAGCTTTAGAACCATTTAGGGTCAGGGTTAGGGTCGGGATCGAGTCTGGGATCGGGTCTGGGATCGGGTCAGGGATCTAGTCAGGGATCGGGTGAGGGGATCGAGTCTGGGATCGAGTCGGGGATCTAGTCGGGGATCGGGTCGGGATCGGGTCAGGGATCGAGTCGGGGATCTGTTCTGGGATCGGGTCAGGGATCGAGTCGGCGATCCAGTCAGGGATCGGGTGAGGGGATCGAGTCGGGGATCGGGTCAGGGATCTAGTCAGGGATCGGGTCGGGATCGGGCCGGGGATCGGGCCAGGGATCGGGATAGGGATCGGGTTATGGTTATGGTTAGGGTTAGGGTTAGGGTTAGGGTTATGGTTAGGGTTAGGGTTATGGTTAGGGTTAGGGTTAGGGTTAGGGTTAGCTTTAGAACCATTTAGGGTCAGGGATCGGGTCGGGATCGAGTCTGGGATCGGGTCTGGGATCGGGTCAGGGATCTAGTCAGGGATCGGGTGAGGGTATCGAGTCTGGGATCGAGTCGGGGATCTAGTCAGGGATCGGGTCGGGATCGGGTCAGGGATCGAGTCGGGGATCTGTTCTGGGATCTGGTCAGGGATCGAGTCGGCGATCCAGTCAGGGATCGGGTGAGGGGATCGAGTCGGGGATCGGGTCAGGGATCTAGTCAGGGATCGGGTCGGGATCGGGCCGGGGATCGGGCCAGGGATCGGGATAGGGATCGGGTTATGGTTATGGTTAGGGTTAGGGTTAGGGTTAGGGTTAGGGTTAGGGTTAGGGTTAGGGTTAGGGTTAGCTTTAGAACCATTTAGGGTCAGGGATCGGGTCGGGATCGAGTCTGGGATCGGGTCTGGGATCGGGTCAGGGATCTAGTCAGGGATCGGGTGAGGGGATCGAGTCGGGGATCTAGTCAGGGATCGGGTCGGGATCGGGTCAGGGATCGAGTCGGGGATCTGTTCTGGGATCGGGTCAGGGATCGAGTCGGCGATCCAGTCAGGGATCGGGTGAGGGGATCGAGTCGGGGATCGGGTCAGGGATCTAGTCAGGGATCGGGTCGGGATCGGGCCGGGGATCGGGCCAGGGATCGGGATAGGGATCGGGTTATGGTTATGGTTAGGGTTAGGGTTAGGGTTAGGGTTATGGTTAGGGTTAGGGTTAGGGTTATGGTTAGGGTTAGGGTTAGGGTTAGGGTTAGGGTTAGCTTTAGAACCATTTAGGGTCAGGGTTAGGGTCGGGATCGAGTCTGGGATCGGGTCTGGGATCGGGTCAGGGATCTAGTCAGGGATCGGGTGAGGGGATCGAGTCTGGGATCGAGTCGGGGATCTAGTCGGGGATCGGGTCGGGATCGGGTCAGGGATCGAGTCGGGGATCTGTTCTGGGATCGGGTCAGGGATCGAGTCGGCGATCCAGTCAGGGATCGGGTGAGGGGATCGAGTCGGGGATCGGGTCAGGGATCTAGTCAGGGATCGGGTCGGGATCGGGCCGGGGATCGGGCCAGGGATCGGGATAGGGATCGGGTTATGGTTATGGTTAGGGTTAGGGTTAGGGTTAGGGTTATGGTTAGGGTTAGGGTTATGGTTAGGGTTAGGGTTAGGGTTAGGGTTAGGGTTAGCTTTAGAACCATTTAGGGTCAGGGATCGGGTCGGGATCGAGTCTGGGATCGGGTCTGGGATCTAGTCAGGGATCGGGTCGGGATCGGGTCAGGGATCGAGTCGGGGATCTGTTCTGGGATCGGGTCAGGGATCGAGTCGGCGATCCAGTCAGGGATCGGGTGAGGGGATCGAGTCGGGGATCGGGTCAGGGATCTAGTCAGGGATCGGGTCGGGATCGGGCCGGGGATCGGGCCAGGGATCGGGATAGGGATCGGGTTATGGTTATGGTTAGGGTTAGGGTTAGGGTTAGGGTTAGGGTTAGGGTTAGGGTTAGGGTTATGGTTAGGGTTAGGGTTATGGTTAGGGTTAGGGTTAGGGTTAGGGTTAGGGTTAGCTTTAGAACCATTTAGGGTCAGGGTTAGGGTCGGGATCGAGTCTGGGATCGGGTCTGGGATCGGGTCAGGGATCTAGTCAGGGATCGGGTGAGGGGATCGAGTCTGGGATCGAGTCGGGGATCTAGTCGGGGATCGGGTCGGGATCGGGTCAGGGATCGAGTCGGGGATCTGTTCTGGGATCGGGTCAGGGATCGAGTCGGCGATCCAGTCAGGGATCGGGTGAGGGGATCGAGTCGGGGATCGGGTCAGGGATCTAGTCAGGGATCGGGTCGGGATCGGGCCGGGGATCGGGCCAGGGATCGGGATAGGGATCGGGTTATGGTTATGGTTAGGGTTAGGGTTAGGGTTAGGGTTATGGTTAGGGTTAGGGTTATGGTTAGGGTTAGGGTTAGGGTTAGGGTTAGCTTTAGAACCATTTAGGGTCAGGGATCGGGTCGGGATCGAGTCTGGGATCGGGTCTGGGATCGGGTCAGGGATCTAGTCAGGGATCGGGTGAGGGGATCGAGTCGGGGATCGAGTCGGGGATCTAGTCAGGGATCGGGTCGGGATCGGGTCAGGGATCGAGTCGGGGATCTGTTCTGGGATCGGGTCAGGGATCGAGTCGGCGATCCAGTCAGGGATCGGGTGAGGGGATCGAGTCGGGGATCTTGTCAGGGATCTAGTCAGGGATCGGGTCGGGATCGGGCCGGGGATCGGGCCAGGGATCGGGATAGGGATCGGGTTATGGTTATGGTTAGGGTTAGGGTTAGGGTTAGGGTTATGGTTAGGGTTAGGGTTAGGGTTATGGTTAGGGTTAGGGTTAGGGTTAGGGTTAGGGTTAGCTTTAGAACCATTTAGGGTCAGGGATCGGGTCGGGATCGAGTCTGGGATCGGGTCTGGGATCGGGTCAGTGATCTAGTCAGGGATCGGGTGAGGGGATCGAGTCTGGGATCGAGTCGGGGATCTAGTCAGGGATCGGGTCGGGATCGGGTCAGGGATCGAGTCGGGGATCGAGTCTGGGATCGGGTCAGGGATCGAGTCGGCGATCCAGTCAGGGATCGGGTGAGGGGATCGAGTCGGGGATCGGGTCAGGGATCTAGTCGGGGATCGGGTCGGGATCGGGCCGGGGATCGGGCCAGGGATCGGGATAGGGATCGGGTTATGGTTAGGGTTAGGGTTAGGGTTAGGGTTAGGGTTAGGGTTAGGGTTATGGTTAGGGTTAGGGTTAGGGTTAGGGTTAGCTTTAGAACCATTTAGGGTCAGGGATCGGGTCGGGATCGAGTCTGGGATCGGGTCTGGGATCGGGTCAGGGATCTAGTCAGGGATCGGGTGAGGGGATCGAGTCTGGGATCGAGTCGGGGATCTAGTCAGGGATCGGGTCGGGATCGGGTCAGGGATCGAGTCGGGGATCTGTTCTGGGATCTGGTCAGGGATCGAGTCGGCGATCCAGTCAGGGATCGGGTGAGGGGATCGAGTCGGGGATCGGGTCAGGGATCTAGTCAGGGATCGGGTCGGGATCGGGCCGGGGATCGGGTTGGTTATGGTTAGGGTTAGGGTTAGGGTTAGGGTTATGGTTAGGGTTAGGGTTAGGGTTATGGTTAGGGTTAGGGTTAGGGTTAGGGTTAGCTTTAGACCATTTAGGGTCAGGGTTAGGGTCGGGATCGAGTCTGGGATCGGGTCTGGGATCGGGTCAGGGATCTAGTCAGGGATCGGGTGAGGGGATCGAGTCTGGGATCGAGTCGGGGATCTAGTCAGGGATCGGGTCGGGATCGGGTCAGGGATCGAGTCGGGGATCTGTTCTGGGATCGGGTCAGGGATCGAGTCGGCGATCCAGTCAGGGATCGGGTGAGGGGATCGAGTCGGGGATCGGGTCAGGGATCTAGTCAGGGATCGGGTCGGGATCGGGCCGGGGATCGGGCCAGGGATCGGGATAGGGATCGGGTTATGGTTATGGTTAGGGTTAGGGTTAGGGGTTAGGGTTATGGTTAGGGTTAGGGTTATGGTTAGGGTTAGGTTAGGGTTAGGGTTAGGGTTAGCTTTAGAACCATTTAGGGTCAGGGATCGGGTCGGGATCGAGTCTGGGATCGGGTCTGGGATCGGGTCAGGGATCTAGTCAGGGATCGGGTGAGGGTATCGAGTCTGGGATCGAAGTCGGGGATCTAGTCAGGGATCGGGTTCGGGATCGGGTCAGGGATCGAGTCGGGGATCTGTTTCTGGGATCGGGTCAGGGATCGAGTCGGCGATCCAGTCAGGGATCGGGGTGAGGGGATCGAGTCGGGGATCGGGTCAGGGATCTAGTCAGGGATCGGGTCGGGATCGGGCCGGGGATCGGGCCAGGGATCGGGATAGGGATCGGGTTATGGTTATGGTTAGGGTTAGGGTTAGGGTTAGGGTTAGGGTTAGGGTTAGGGTTAGGGTTAGGGTTAGCTTAGAACCATTTAGGGTCAGGGATCGGGTCGGGATCGAGTCTGGGATCGGGTCTGGGATCGGGTCAGGGATCTAGTCAGGGATCGGGTGAGGGGATCGAGTCGGGGATCTAGTCAGGGATCGGGTCGGGATCGGGTCAGGGATCGAGTCGGGGATCTGTTCTGGGATCGGGTCAGGGATCGAGTCGGCGATCCAGTCAGGGATCGGGTGAGGGGATCGAGTCGGGGATCGGGTCAGGGATCTAGTCAGGGATCGGGTCGGGATCGGGCCGGGGATCGGGCCAGGGATCGGGATAGGGATCGGGTTATGGTTATGGTTAGGGTTAGGGTTAGGGTTAGGGTTATGGTTAGGGTTAGGGTTAGGGTTATGGTTAGGGTTAGGGTTAGGGTTAGGGTTAGGGTTAGCTTTAGAACCATTTAGGGTCAGGGTTAGGGTCGGGATCGAGTCTGGGATCGGGTCTGGGATCGGGTCAGGGATCTAGTCAGGGATCGGGTGAGGGGATCGAGTCTGGGATCGAGTCGGGGGATCTAGTCGGGGATCGGGTCGGGATCGGGTCAGGGATCGAGTCGGGGATC
>NW_027118514.1:35000-80000 GCF_036417845.1 Apteryx mantelli | reverse complement strand
GGGATCGGGTCTGGGATCGGGTCAGTGATCTAGTCAGGGATCGGGTGAGGGGATCGAGTCTGGGATCGAGTCGGGGATCTAGTCAGGGATCGGGTCGGGATCGGGTCAGGGATCGAGTCGGGGATCGAGTCTGGGATCGGGTCAGGGATCGAGTCGGCGATCCAGTCAGGGATCGGGTGAGGGGATCGAGTCGGGGATCGGGTCAGGGATCTAGTCGGGGATCGGGTCGGGATCGGGCCGGGGATCGGGCCAGGGATCGGGATAGGGATCGGGTTATGGTTAGGGTTAGGGTTAGGGTTAGGGTTAGGGTTAGGGTTAGGGTTATGGTTAGGGTTAGGGTTAGGGTTAGGGTTAGCTTTAGAACCATTTAGGGTCAGGGATCGGGTCGGGATCGAGTCTGGGATCGGGTCTGGGATCGGGTCAGGGATCTAGTCAGGGATCGGGTGAGGGGATCGAGTCTGGGATCGAGTCGGGGATCTAGTCAGGGATCGGGTCGGGATCGGGTCAGGGATCGAGTCGGGGATCTGTTCTGGGATCTGGTCAGGGATCGAGTCGGCGATCCAGTCAGGGATCGGGTGAGGGGATCGAGTCGGGGATCGGGTCAGGGATCTAGTCAGGGATCGGGTCGGGATCGGGCCGGGGATCGGGCCAGGGATCGGGATAGGGATCGGGTTATGGTTATGGTTAGGGTTAGGGTTAGGGTTAGGGTTATGGTTAGGGTTAGGGTTAGGGTTATGGTTAGGGTTAGGGTTAGGGTTAGGGTTAGCTTTAGAACCATTTAGGGTCAGGGTTAGGGTCGGGATCGAGTCTGGGATCGGGTCTGGGATCGGGTCAGGGATCTAGTCAGGGATCGGGTGAGGGGATCGAGTCTGGGATCGAGTCGGGGATCTAGTCAGGGATCGGGTCGGGATCGGGTCAGGGATCGAGTCGGGGATCTGTTCTGGGATCGGGTCAGGGATCGAGTCGGCGATCCAGTCAGGGATCGGGTGAGGGGATCGAGTCGGGGATCGGGTCAGGGATCTAGTCAGGGATCGGGTCGGGATCGGGCCGGGGATCGGGCCAGGGATCGGGATAGGGATCGGGTTATGGTTATGGTTAGGGTTAGGGTTAGGGTTAGGGTTATGGTTAGGGTTAGGGTTATGGTTAGGGTTAGGGTTAGGGTTAGGGTTAGGGTTAGCTTTAGAACCATTTAGGGTCAGGGATCGGGTCGGGATCGAGTCTGGGATCGGGTCTGGGATCGGGTCAGGGATCTAGTCAGGGATCGGGTGAGGGTATCGAGTCTGGGATCGAGTCGGGGATCTAGTCAGGGATCGGGTCGGGATCGGGTCAGGGATCGAGTCGGGGATCTGTTCTGGGATCGGGTCAGGGATCGAGTCGGCGATCCAGTCAGGGATCGGGTGAGGGGATCGAGTCGGGGATCGGGTCAGGGATCTAGTCAGGGATCGGGTCGGGATCGGGCCGGGGATCGGGCCAGGGATCGGGATAGGGATCGGGTTATGGTTATGGTTAGGGTTAGGGTTAGGGTTAGGGTTATGGTTAGGGTTAGGGTTAGGGTTATGGTTAGGGTTAGGGTTAGGGTTAGGGTTAGGGTTAGCTTTAGAACCATTTAGGGTCAGGGTTAGGGTCGGGATCGAGTCTGGGATCGGGTCTGGGATCGGGTCAGGGATCTAGTCAGGGATCGGGTGAGGGGATCGAGTCTGGGATCGAGTCGGGGATCTAGTCGGGGATCGGGTCGGGATCGGGTCAGGGATCGAGTCGGGGATCTGTTCTGGGATCGGGTCAGGGATCGAGTCGGCGATCCAGTCAGGGATCGGGTGAGGGGATCGAGTCGGGGATCGGGTCAGGGATCTAGTCAGGGATCGGGTCGGGATCGGGCCGGGGATCGGGCCAGGGATCGGGATAGGGATCGGGTTATGGTTATGGTTAGGGTTAGGGTTAGGGTTAGGGTTATGGTTAGGGTTAGGGTTATGGTTAGGGTTAGGGTTAGGGTTAGGGTTAGGGTTAGCTTTAGAACCATTTAGGGTCAGGGTTAGGGTTAGGGTTAGGGTTAGGGTTAGGGTTAGGGTTAGGGTTATGGTTAGGGTTAGGGTTAGGGTTAGGGTTAGGGTTAGGGTTAGGGTTAGGGTTAGGGTTAGCTTTAGAACCATTTAGGGTCAGGGATCGGGTCGGGATCGAGTCTGGGATCGAGTCTGGGATCGGGTCAGGGATCTAGTCAGGGATCGGGTGAGGGGATCGAGTCGGGGATCGGGTCAGGGATCTAGTCAGGGATCGGGTCGGGATCGGGCCGGGGATCGGGCCAGGGATCGGGATAGGGATCGGGTTATGGTTATGGTTAGGGTTAGGGTTAGGGTTAGGGTTAGGGTTATGGTTAGGGTTAGGGTTATGGTTAGGGTTAGGGTTAGGGTTAGGGTTAGCTTTAGAACCATTTAGGGTCAGGGATCGGGTCGGGATCGAGTCTGGGATCGGGTCTGGGATCTAGTCAGGGATCGGGTCGGGATCGGGTCAGGGATCGAGTCGGGGATCTGTTCTGGGATCGGGTCAGGGATCGAGTCGGCGATCCAGTCAGGGATCGGGTGAGGGGATCGAGTCGGGGATCGGGTCAGGGATCTAGTCAGGGATCGGGTCGGGATCGGGCCGGGGATCGGGCCAGGGATCGGGATAGGGATCGGGTTATGGTTATGGTTAGGGTTAGGGTTAGGGTTAGGGTTAGGGTTAGGGTTAGGGTTAGGGTTATGGTTAGGGTTAGGGTTATGGTTAGGGTTAGGGTTAGGGTTAGGGTTAGGGTTAGCTTTAGAACCATTTAGGGTCAGGGTTAGGGTCGGGATCGAGTCTGGGATCGGGTCTGGGATCGGGTCAGGGATCTAGTCAGGGATCGGGTGAGGGGATCGAGTCTGGGATCGAGTCGGGGATCTAGTCGGGGATCGGGTCGGGATCGGGTCAGGGATCGAGTCGGGGATCTGTTCTGGGATCGGGTCAGGGATCGAGTCGGCGATCCAGTCAGGGATCGGGTGAGGGGATCGAGTCGGGGATCGGGTCAGGGATCTAGTCAGGGATCGGGTCGGGATCGGGCCGGGGATCGGGCCAGGGATCGGGATAGGGATCGGGTTATGGTTATGGTTAGGGTTAGGGTTAGGGTTAGGGTTATGGTTAGGGTTAGGGTTATGGTTAGGGTTAGGGTTAGGGTTAGGGTTAGCTTTAGAACCATTTAGGGTCAGGGATCGGGTCGGGATCGAGTCTGGGATCGGGTCTGGGATCGGGTCAGGGATCTAGTCAGGGATCGGGTGAGGGGATCGAGTCGGGGATCGAGTCGGGGATCTAGTCAGGGATCGGGTCGGGATCGGGTCAGGGATCGAGTCGGGGATCTGTTCTGGGATCGGGTCAGGGATCGAGTCGGCGATCCAGTCAGGGATCGGGTGAGGGGATCGAGTCGGGGATCTTGTCAGGGATCTAGTCAGGGATCGGGTCGGGATCGGGCCGGGGATCGGGCCAGGGATCGGGATAGGGATCGGGTTATGGTTATGGTTAGGGTTAGGGTTAGGGTTAGGGTTATGGTTAGGGTTAGGGTTATGGTTATGGTTAGGGTTAGGGTTAGGGTTAGGGTTAGGGTTAGGGTTAGGGTTAGGGTTAGGGTTAGGGTTAGGGTTAGGGTTTAGGGTTAGGGTTAGGGTTAGGGTTAGGGTTAGGGTTAGGGTTAGGGTTAGGGTTAGGGTTAGGGTTAGGGTTAGGGTTAGGTTAGGGTTAGGGTTAGGGTTAGGGTTAGGGTTAGGGTTAGGGTTAGGGTTAGGGTTAGGGTTAGGGTTAGGGTTAGGGTTAGGGTTTAGGGTTAGGGTTAGGGTTAGGGTTAGGGTTAGGGTTAGGGTTAGGGTTAGGGTTAGGGTTAGGGTTAGGGTTAGGGTTAGGGTTAGGGTTAGGGTTAGGGTTAGGGTTAGGGTTAGGGTTAGGGTTAGGGTTAGGGTTAGGGTTAGGGTTAGGGTTAGGGTTTAGGGTTAGGGTTAGGGTTAGGGTTAGGGTTAGGGTTAGGTTAGGGTTAGGGTTAGGGTTAGGGTTAGGGTTAGGGTTAGGGTTAGGGTTAGGGTTAGGGTTAGGGTTAGGGTTAGGGTTATGGTTAGGGTTAGGGTTAGGGTTAGGGTTAGCTTTAGAACCATTTAGGGTCAGGGATCGGGTCGGGATCGAGTCTGGGATCGGGTCTGGGATCGGGTCAGGGATCTAGTCAGGGATCGGGTGAGGGTATCGAGTCTGGGATCGAGTCGGGGATCTAGTCAGGGATCGGGTCGGGATCGGGTCAGGGATCGAGTCGGGGATCTGTTCTGGGATCTGGTCAGGGATCGAGTCGGCGATCCAGTCAGGGATCGGGTGAGGGGATCGAGTCGGGGATCGGGTCAGGGATCTAGTCAGGGATCGGGTCGGGATCGGGCCGGGGATCGGGCCAGGGATCGGGATAGGGATCGGGTTATGGTTATGGTTAGGGTTAGGGTTAGGGTTAGGGTTATGGTTAGGGTTAGGGTTAGGGTTATGGTTAGGGTTAGGGTTAGGGTTAGGGTTAGCTTTAGAACCATTTAGGGTCAGGGTTAGGGTCGGGATCGAGTCTGGGATCGGGTCTGGGATCGGGTCAGGGATCTAGTCAGGGATCGGGTGAGGGGATCGAGTCTGGGATCGAGTCGGGGATCTAGTCAGGGATCGGGTCGGGATCGGGTCAGGGATCGAGTCGGGGATCTGTTCTGGGATCGGGTCAGGGATCGAGTCGGCGATCCAGTCAGGGATCGGGTGAGGGGATCGAGTCGGGGATCGGGTCAGGGATCTAGTCAGGGATCGGGTCGGGATCGGGCCGGGGATCGGGCCAGGGATCGGGATAGGGATCGGGTTATGGTTATGGTTAGGGTTAGGGTTAGGGTTAGGGTTATGGTTAGGGTTAGGGTTATGGTTAGGGTTAGGGTTAGGGTTAGGGTTAGCTTTAGAACCATTTAGGGTCAGGGATCGGGTCGGGATCGAGTCTGGGATCGGGTCTGGGATCGGGTCAGGGATCTAGTCAGGGATCGGGTGAGGGTATCGAGTCGGGGATCGAGTCGGGGATCTAGTCAGGGATCGGGTCGGGATCGGGTCAGGGATCGAGTCGGGGATCTGTTCTGGGATCGGGTCAGGGATCGAGTCGGCGATCCAGTCAGGGATCGGGTGAGGGGATCGAGTCGGGGATCGGGTCAGGGATCTAGTCAGGGATCGGGTCGGGATCGGGCCGGGGATCGGGCCAGGGATCGGGATAGGGATCGGGTTATGGTTATGGTTAGGGTTAGGGTTAGGGTTAGGGTTATGGTTAGGGTTAGGGTTAGGGTTATGGTTAGGGTTAGGGTTAGGGTTAGGGTTAGGGTTAGCTTTAGAACCATTTAGGGTCAGGGTTAGGGTCGGGATCGAGTCTGGGATCGGGTCTGGGATCGGGTCAGGGATCTAGTCAGGGATCGGGTGAGGGGATCGAGTCTGGGATCGAGTCGGGGATCTAGTCAGGGATCGGGTCGGGATCGGGTCAGGGATCGAGTCGGGGATCTGTTCTGGGATCGGGTCAGGGATCGAGTCGGCGATCCAGTCAGGGATCGGGTGAGGGGATCGAGTCGGGGATCGGGTCAGGGATCTAGTCAGGGATCGGGTCGGGATCGGGCCGGGGATCGGGCCAGGGATCGGGATAGGGATCGGGTTATGGTTATGGTTAGGGTTAGGGTTAGGGTTAGGGTTATGGTTAGGGTTAGGGTTATGGTTAGGGTTAGGGTTAGGGTTAGGGTTAGGGTTAGCTTTAGAACCATTTAGGGTCAGGGTTAGGGTTAGGGTTAGGGTTAGGGTTAGGGTTAGGGTTAGGGTTAGGGTTAGGGTTATGGTTAGGGTTAGGGTTAGGGTTAGGGTTAGGGTTAGGGTTAGGGTTAGGGTTAGGGTTAGCTTTAGAACCATTTAGGGTCAGGGATCGGGTCGGGATCGAGTCTGGGATCGGGTCTGGGATCGGGTCAGGGATCTAGTCAGGGATCGGGTGAGGGGATCGAGTCGGGGATCGGGTCAGGGATCTAGTCAGGGATCGGGTCGGGATCGGGCCGGGGATCGGGCCAGGGATCGGGATAGGGATCGGGTTATGGTTATGGTTAGGGTTAGGGTTAGGGTTAGGGTTAGGGTTATGGTTAGGGTTAGGGTTATGGTTAGGGTTAGGGTTAGGGTTAGGGTTAGGGTTAGCTTTAGAACCATTTAGGGTCAGGGATCGGGTCGGGATCGAGTCTGGGATCGGGTCTGGGATCTAGTCAGGGATCGGGTCGGGATCGGGTCAGGGATCGAGTCGGGGATCTGTTCTGGGATCGGGTCAGGGATCGAGTCGGCGATCCAGTCAGGGATCGGGTGAGGGGATCGAGTCGGGGATCGGGTCAGGGATCTAGTCAGGGATCGGGTCGGGATCGGGCCGGGGATCGGGCCAGGGATCGGGATAGGGATCGGGTTATGGTTATGGTTAGGGTTAGGGTTAGGGTTAGGGTTAGGGTTAGGGTTAGGGTTAGGGTTATGGTTAGGGTTAGGGTTATGGTTAGGGTTAGGGTTAGGGTTAGGGTTAGGGTTAGCTTTAGAACCATTTAGGGTCAGGGTTAGGGTCGGGATCGAGTCTGGGATCGGGTCTGGGATCGGGTCAGGGATCTAGTCAGGGATCGGGTGAGGGGATCGAGTCTGGGATCGAGTCGGGGATCTAGTCGGGGATCGGGTCGGGATCGGGTCAGGGATCGAGTCGGGGATCTGTTCTGGGATCGGGTCAGGGATCGAGTCGGCGATCCAGTCAGGGATCGGGTGAGGGGATCGAGTCGGGGATCGGGTCAGGGATCTAGTCAGGGATCGGGTCGGGATCGGGCCGGGGATCGGGCCAGGGATCGGGATAGGGATCGGGTTATGGTTATGGTTAGGGTTAGGGTTAGGGTTAGGGTTATGGTTAGGGTTAGGGTTATGGTTAGGGTTAGGGTTAGGGTTAGGGTTAGCTTTAGAACCATTTAGGGTCAGGGATCGGGTCGGGATCGAGTCTGGGATCGGGTCTGGGATCGGGTCAGGGATCTAGTCAGGGATCGGGTGAGGGGATCGAGTCGGGGATCGAGTCGGGGATCTAGTCAGGGATCGGGTCGGGATCGGGTCAGGGATCGAGTCGGGGATCTGTTCTGGGATCGGGTCAGGGATCGAGTCGGCGATCCAGTCAGGGATCGGGTGAGGGGATCGAGTCGGGGATCTTGTCAGGGATCTAGTCAGGGATCGGGTCGGGATCGGGCCGGGGATCGGGCCAGGGATCGGGATAGGGATCGGGTTATGGTTATGGTTAGGGTTAGGGTTAGGGTTAGGGTTATGGTTAGGGTTAGGGTTAGGGTTATGGTTAGGGTTAGGGTTAGGGTTAGGGTTAGGGTTAGCTTTAGAACCATTTAGGGTCAGGGATCGGGTCGGGATCGAGTCTGGGATCGGGTCTGGGATCGGGTCAGTGATCTAGTCAGGGATCGGGTGAGGGGATCGAGTCTGGGATCGAGTCGGGGATCTAGTCAGGGATCGGGTCGGGATCGGGTCAGGGATCGAGTCGGGGATCTGTTCTGGGATCGGGTCAGGGATCGAGTCGGCGATCCAGTCAGGGATCGGGTGAGGGGATCGAGTCGGGGATCGGGTCAGGGATCTAGTCGGGGATCGGGTCGGGATCGGGCCGGGGATCGGGCCAGGGATCGGGATAGGGATCGGGTTATGGTTAGGGTTAGGGTTAGGGTTAGGGTTAGGGTTAGGGTTAGGGTTAGGGTTAGGGTTAGGGTTAGGGTTAGCTTTAGAACCATTTAGGGTCAGGGATCGGGTCGGGATCGAGTCTGGGATCGGGTCTGGGATCGGGTCAGTGATCTAGTCAGGGATCGGGTGAGGGGATCGAGTCGGGGATCGAGTCGGGGATCTAGTCAGGGATCGGGTCGGGATCGGGTCAGGGATCGAGTCGGGGATCTGTTCTGGGATCGGGTCAGGGATCGAGTCGGCGATCCAGTCAGGGATCGGGTGAGGGGATCGAGTCGGGGATCGGGTCAGGGATCTAGTCAGGGATCGGGTCGGGATCGGGTCGGGATCGGGCCAGGGATCGGGATAGGGATCGGGTTATGGTTATGGTTAGGGTTAGGGTTAGGGTTAGGGTTAGGGTTATGGTTAGGGTTAGGGTTATGGTTAGGGTTAGGGTTAGGGTTAGCTTTAGAACCATTTAGGGTCAGGGTTAGGGTCGGGATCGAGTCTGGGATCGGGTCTGGGATCGGGTCAGGGATCTAGTCAGGGATCGGGTGAGGGGATCGAGTCTGGGATCGAGTCGGGGATCTAGTCAGGGATCGGGTCGGGATCGGGTCAGGGATCGAGTCGGGGATCGAGTCTGGGATCGGGTCAGGGATCGAGTCGGCGATCCAGTCAGGGATCGGGTGAGGGGATCGAGTCGGGGATCGGGTCAGGGATCTAGTCGGGGATCGGGTCGGGATCGGGCCGGGGATCGGGCCAGGGATCGGGATAGGGATCGGGTTATGGTTATGGTTAGGGTTAGGGTTAGGGTTAGGGTTAGGGTTAGGGTTAGGGTTATGGTTAGGGTTAGGGTTAGGGTTAGGGTTAGCTTTAGAACCATTTAGGGTCAGGGATCGGGTCGGGATCGAGTCTGGGATCGGGTCTGGGATCGGGTCAGTGATCTAGTCAGGGATCGGGTGAGGGGATCGAGTCTGGGATCGAGTCGGGGATCTAGTCAGGGATCGGGTCGGGATCGGGTCAGGGATCGAGTCGGGGATCTGTTCTGGGATCGGGTCAGGGATCGAGTCGGCGATCCAGTCAGGGATCGGGTGAGGGGATCGAGTCGGGGATCGGGTCAGGGATCTAGTCAGGGATCGGGTCGGGATCGGGCCGGGGATCGGGCCAGGGATCGGGATAGGGATCGGGTTATGGTTATGGTTAGGGTTAGGGTTAGGGTTAGGGTTATGGTTAGGGTTAGGGTTAGGGTTATGGTTAGGGTTAGGGTTAGGGTTAGGGTTAGCTTTAGAACCATTTAGGGTCAGGGTTAGGGTCGGGATCGAGTCTGGGATCGGGTCTGGGATCGGGTCAGGGATCTAGTCAGGGATCGGGTGAGGGGATCGAGTCTGGGATCGAGTCGGGGATCTAGTCAGGGATCGGGTCGGGATCGGGTCAGGGATCGAGTCGGGGATCTGTTCTGGGATCGGGTCAGGGATCGAGTCGGCGATCCAGTCAGGGATCGGGTGAGGGGATCGAGTCGGGGATCGGGTCAGGGATCTAGTCAGGGATCGGGTCGGGATCGGGCCGGGGATCGGGCCAGGGATCGGGATAGGGATCGGGTTATGGTTATGGTTATGGTTAGGGTTAGGGTTAGGGTTATGGTTAGGGTTAGGGTTATGGTTAGGGTTAGGGTTAGGGTTAGGGTTGGGGTTAGCTTTAGAACCATTTAGGGTCAGGGATCGGGTCGGGATCGAGTCTGGGATCGGGTCTGGGATCGGGTCAGGGATCTAGTCAGGGATCGGGTGAGGGTATCGAGTCTGGGATCGAGTCGGGGATCTAGTCAGGGATCGGGTCGGGATCGGGTCAGGGATCGAGTCGGGGATCTGTTCTGGGATCTGGTCAGGGATCGAGTCGGCGATCCAGTCAGGGATCGGGTGAGGGGATCGAGTCGGGGATCGGGTCAGGGATCTAGTCAGGGATCGGGTCGGGATCGGGCCGGGGATCGGGCCAGGGATCGGGATAGGGATCGGGTTATGGTTATGGTTAGGGTTAGGGTTAGGGTTAGGGTTAGGGTTAGGGTTAGGGTTAGGGTTAGGGTTAGCTTTAGAACCATTTAGGGTCAGGGATCGGGTCGGGATCGAGTCTGGGATCGGGTCTGGGATCGGGTCAGGGATCTAGTCAGGGATCGGGTGAGGGGATCGAGTCGGGGATCTAGTCAGGGATCGGGTCGGGATCGGGTCAGGGATCGAGTCGGGGATCTGTTCTGGGATCGGGTCAGGGATCGAGTCGGCGATCCAGTCAGGGATCGGGTGAGGGGATCGAGTCGGGGATCGGGTCAGGGATCTAGTCAGGGATCGGGTCGGGATCGGGCCGGGGATCGGGCCAGGGATCGGGATAGGGATCGGGTTATGGTTATGGTTAGGGTTAGGGTTAGGGTTAGGGTTATGGTTAGGGTTAGGGTTAGGGTTATGGTTAGGGTTAGGGTTAGGGTTAGGGTTAGGGTTAGCTTTAGAACCATTTAGGGTCAGGGTTAGGGTCGGGATCGAGTCTGGGATCGGGTCTGGGATCGGGTCAGGGATCTAGTCAGGGATCGGGTGAGGGGATCGAGTCTGGGATCGAGTCGGGGATCTAGTCGGGGATCGGGTCGGGATCGGGTCAGGGATCGAGTCGGGGATCTGTTCTGGGATCGGGTCAGGGATCGAGTCGGCGATCCAGTCAGGGATCGGGTGAGGGGATCGAGTCGGGGATCGGGTCAGGGATCTAGTCAGGGATCGGGTCGGGATCGGGCCGGGGATCGGGCCAGGGATCGGGATAGGGATCGGGTTATGGTTATGGTTAGGGTTAGGGTTAGGGTTAGGGTTATGGTTAGGGTTAGGGTTATGGTTAGGGTTAGGGTTAGGGTTAGGGTTAGGGTTAGCTTTAGAACCATTTAGGGTCAGGGTTAGGGTTAGGGTTAGGGTTAGGGTTAGGGTTAGGGTTAGGGTTAGGGTTAGGGTTAGGGTTATGGTTAGGGTTAGGGTTAGGGTTAGGGTTAGGGTTAGGGTTAGGGTTAGGGTTAGCTTTAGAACCATTTAGGGTCAGGGATCGGGTCGGGATCGAGTCTGGGATCGAGTCTGGGATCGGGTCAGGGATCTAGTCAGGGATCGGGTGAGGGGATCGAGTCGGGGATCGGGTCAGGGATCTAGTCAGGGATCGGGTCGGGATCGGGCCGGGGATCGGGCCAGGGATCGGGATAGGGATCGGGTTATGGTTATGGTTAGGGTTAGGGTTAGGGTTAGGGTTAGGGTTATGGTTAGGGTTAGGGTTATGGTTAGGGTTAGGGTTAGGGTTAGGGTTAGGGTTAGCTTTAGAACCATTTAGGGTCAGGGATCGGGTCGGGATCGAGTCTGGGATCGGGTCTGGGATCTAGTCAGGGATCGGGTCGGGATCGGGTCAGGGATCGAGTCGGGGATCTGTTCTGGGATCGGGTCAGGGATCGAGTCGGCGATCCAGTCAGGGATCGGGTGAGGGGATCGAGTCGGGGATCGGGTCAGGGATCTAGTCAGGGATCGGGTCGGGATCGGGCCGGGGATCGGGCCAGGGATCGGGATAGGGATCGGGTTATGGTTATGGTTAGGGTTAGGGTTAGGGTTAGGGTTATGGTTAGGGTTAGGGTTAGGGTTATGGTTAGGGTTAGGGTTAGGGTTAGGGTTAGGGTTAGCTTTAGAACCATTTAGGGTCAGGGATCGGGTCGGGATCGAGTCTGGGATCGGGTCTGGGATCGGGTCAGGGATCTAGTCAGGGATCGGGTGAGGGGATCGAGTCTGGGATCGAGTCGGGGATCTAGTCAGGGATCGGGTCGGGATCGGGTCAGGGATCGAGTCGGGGATCGAGTCTGGGATCGGGTCAGGGATCGAGTCGGCGATCCAGTCAGGGATCGGGTGAGGGGATCGAGTCGGGGATCGGGTCAGGGATCTAGTCGGGGATCGGGTCGGGATCGGGCCGGGGATCGGGCCAGGGATCGGGATAGGGATCGGGTTATGGTTATGGTTAGGGTTAGGGTTAGGGTTAGGGTTAGGGTTAGGGTTAGGGTTAGGGTTAGGGTTAGGGTTAGGGTTAGCTTTAGAACCATTTAGGGTCAGGGATCGGGTCGGGATCGAGTCTGGGATCGGGTCTGGGATCGGGTCAGTGATCTAGTCAGGGATCGGGTGAGGGGATCGAGTCGGGGATCGAGTCGGGGATCTAGTCAGGGATCGGGTCGGGATCGGGTCAGGGATCGAGTCGGGGATCTGTTCTGGGATCGGGTCAGGGATCGAGTCGGCGATCCAGTCAGGGATCGGGTGAGGGGATCGAGTCGGGGATCGGGTCAGGGATCTAGTCAGGGATCGGGTCGGGATCGGGTCGGGATCGGGCCAGGGATCGGGATAGGGATCGGGTTATGGTTATGGTTAGGGTTAGGGTTAGGGTTAGGGTTAGGGTTATGGTTAGGGTTAGGGTTATGGTTAGGGTTAGGGTTAGGGTTAGCTTTAGAACCATTTAGGGTCAGGGTTAGGGTCGGGATCGAGTCTGGGATCGGGTCTGGGATCGGGTCAGGGATCTAGTCAGGGATCGGGTGAGGGGATCGAGTCTGGGATCGAGTCGGGGATCTAGTCAGGGATCGGGTCGGGATCGGGTCAGGGATCGAGTCGGGGATCGAGTCTGGGATCGGGTCAGGGATCGAGTCGGCGATCCAGTCAGGGATCGGGTGAGGGGATCGAGTCGGGGATCGGGTCAGGGATCTAGTCGGGGATCGGGTCGGGATCGGGCCGGGGATCGGGCCAGGGATCGGGATAGGGATCGGGTTATGGTTAGGGTTAGGGTTAGGGTTAGGGTTAGGGTTAGGGTTAGGGTTAGGGTTATGGTTAGGGTTAGGGTTAGGGTTAGGGTTAGCTTTAGAACCATTTAGGGTCAGGGATCGGGTCGGGATCGAGTCTGGGATCGGGTCTGGGATCGGGTCAGTGATCTAGTCAGGGATCGGGTGAGGGGATCGAGTCGGGGATCGAGTCGGGGATCTAGTCAGGGATCGGGTCGGGATCGGGTCAGGGATCGAGTCGGGGATCTGTTCTGGGATCGGGTCAGGGATCGAGTCGGCGATCCAGTCAGGGATCGGGTGAGGGGATCGAGTCGGGGATCGGGTCAGGGATCTAGTCAGGGATCGGGTCGGGATCGGGCCGGGGATCGGGCCAGGGATCGGGATAGGGATCGGGTTATGGTTATGGTTAGGGTTAGGGTTAGGGTTAGGGTTATGGTTAGGGTTAGGGTTAGGGTTATGGTTAGGGTTAGGGTTAGGGTTAGGGTTAGGGTTAGCTTTAGAACCATTTAGGGTCAGGGTTAGGGTCGGGATCGAGTCTGGGATCGGGTCTGGGATCGGGTCAGGGATCTAGTCAGGGATCGGGTGAGGGGATCGAGTCTGGGATCGAGTCGGGGATCTAGTCAGGGATCGGGTCGGGATCGGGTCAGGGATCGAGTCGGGGATCTGTTCTGGGATCGGGTCAGGGATCGAGTCGGCGATCCAGTCAGGGATCGGGTGAGGGGATCGAGTCGGGGATCGGGTCAGGGATCTAGTCAGGGATCGGGTCGGGATCGGGCCGGGGATCGGGCCAGGGATCGGGATAGGGATCGGGTTATGGTTATGGTTAGGGTTAGGGTTAGGGTTAGGGTTATGGTTAGGGTTAGGGTTATGGTTAGGGTTAGGGTTAGGGTTAGGGTTAGGGTTAGCTTTAGAACCATTTAGGGTCAGGGATCGGGTCGGGATCGAGTCTGGGATCGGGTCTGGGATCGGGTCAGGGATCTAGTCAGGGATCGGGTGAGGGTATCGAGTCTGGGATCGAGTCGGGGATCTAGTCAGGGATCGGGTCGGGATCGGGTCAGGGATCGAGTCGGGGATCTGTTCTGGGATCTGGTCAGGGATCGAGTCGGCGATCCAGTCAGGGATCGGGTGAGGGGATCGAGTCGGGGATCGGGTCAGGGATCTAGTCAGGGATCGGGTCGGGATCGGGCCGGGGATCGGGCCAGGGATCGGGATAGGGATCGGGTTATGGTTAGGGTTAGGGTTAGGGTTAGGGTTAGGGTTAGGGTTAGGGTTAGGGTTAGGGTTAGCTTTAGAACCATTTAGGGTCAGGGATCGGGTCGGGATCGAGTCTGGGATCGGGTCTGGGATCGGGTCAGGGATCTAGTCAGGGATCGGGTGAGGGGATCGAGTCGGGGATCTAGTCAGGGATCGGGTCGGGATCGGGTCAGGGATCGAGTCGGGGATCTGTTCTGGGATCGGGTCAGGGATCGAGTCGGCGATCCAGTCAGGGATCGGGTGAGGGGATCGAGTCGGGGATCGGGTCAGGGATCTAGTCAGGGATCGGGTCGGGATCGGGCCAGGGATCGGGATAGGGATCGGGTTATGGTTATGGTTATGGTTAGGGTTAGGGTTAGGGTTATGGTTAGGGTTAGGGTTATGGTTAGGGTTAGGGTTAGGGTTAGGGTTAGGGTTAGCTTTAGAACCATTTAGGGTCAGGGATCGGGTCGGGATCGAGTCTGGGATCGGGTCAGGGATCGGGTCAGGGATCTAGTCAGGGATCGGGTGAGGGGATCGAGTCTGGGATCGAGTCGGGGATCTAGTCAGGGATCGGGTCGGGATCGGGTCAGGGATCGAGTCGGGGATCTGTTCTGGGATCGGGTCAGGGATCGAGTCGGCGATCCAGTCAGGGATCGGGTGAGGGGATCGAGTCGGGGATCGGGTCAGGGATCTAGTCAGGGATCGGGTCGGGATCGGGCCGGGGATCGGGCCAGGGATCGGGATAGGGATCGGGTTATGGTTATGGTTAGGGTTAGGGTTAGGGTTAGGGTTATGGTTAGGGTTAGGGTTATGGTTAGGGTTAGGGTTAGGGTTAGGGTTAGCTTTAGAACCATTTAGGGTCAGGGATCGGGTCGGGATCGAGTCTGGGATCGAGTCTGGGGTCGGGTCAGGGATCTAGTCAGGGATCGGTTGAGGGGATCGAATCTGGGATCGAGTCGGGGATCTAGTCAGGGATCGGGTCGGGATCGGGTCAGGGATCGAGTCGGGGATCTGTTCTGGGATCGGGTCAGGGATCGAGTCGGCGATCCAGTCAGGGATCGGGTGAGGGGATCGAGTCGGGGATCGGGTCAGGGATCTAGTCAGGGATCGGGTCGGGATCGGGCCGGGGATCGGGCCAGGGATCGGGATAGGGATCGGGTTATGGTTATGGTTAGGGTTAGGGTTAGGGTTAGGGTTAGGGTTATGGTTAGGGTTAGGGTTATGGTTAGGGTTAGGGTTAGGGTTAGCTTTAGAACCATTTAGGGTCAGGGTTAGGGTCGGGATCGAGTCTGGGATCGGGTCTGGGATCGGGTCAGGGATCTAGTCAGGGATCGGGTGAGGGGATCGAGTCTGGGATCGAGTCGGGGATCTAGTCGGGGATCGGGTCGGGATCGGGTCAGGGATCGAGTCGGGGATCTGTTCTGGGATCGGGTCAGGGATCGAGTCGGCGATCCAGTCAGGGATCGGGTGAGGGGATCGAGTCGGGGATCGGGTCAGGGATCTAGTCAGGGATCGGGTCGGGATCGGGCCGGGGATCGGGCCAGGGATCGGGATAGGGATCGGGTTATGGTTATGGTTAGGGTTAGGGTTAGGGTTAGGGTTATGGTTAGGGTTAGGGTTATGGTTAGGGTTAGGGTTAGGGTTAGGGTTAGGGTTAGCTTTAGAACCATTTAGGGTCAGGGTTAGGGTTAGGGTTAGGGTTAGGGTTAGGGTTAGGGTTAGGGTTATGGTTAGGGTTAGGGTTAGGGTTAGGGTTAGGGTTAGGGTTAGGGTTAGGGTTAGCTTTAGAACCATTTAGGGTCAGGGATCGGGTCGGGATCGAGTCTGGGATCGAGTCTGGGATCTAGTCAGGGATCGGGTGAGGGGATCGAGTCGGGGATCGGGTCAGGGATCTAGTCAGGGATCGGGTCGGGATCGGGCCGGGGATCGGGCCAGGGATCGGGATAGGGATCGGGTTATGGTTATGGTTAGGGTTAGGGTTAGGGTTAGGGTTAGGGTTATGGTTAGGGTTAGGGTTATGGTTAGGGTTAGGGTTAGGGTTAGGGTTAGGGTTAGCTTTAGAACCATTTAGGGTCAGGGATCGGGTCGGGATCGAGTCTGGGATCGGGTCTGGGATCTAGTCAGGGATCGGGTCGGGATCGGGTCAGGGATCGAGTCGGGGATCTGTTCTGGGATCGGGTCAGGGATCGAGTCGGCGATCCAGTCAGGGATCGGGTGAGGGGATCGAGTCGGGGATCGGGTCAGGGATCTAGTCAGGGATCGGGTCGGGATCGGGCCGGGGATCGGGCCAGGGATCGGGATAGGGATCGGGTTATGGTTATGGTTAGGGTTAGGGTTAGGGTTAGGGTTATGGTTAGGGTTAGGGTTATGGTTAGGGTTAGGGTTAGGGTTAGGGTTAGCTTTAGAACCATTTAGGGTCAGGGATCGGGTCGGGATCGAGTCTGGGATCGGGTCTGGGATCGGGTCAGGGATCTAGTCAGGGATCGGGTGAGGGGATCGAGTCGGGGATCGAGTCGGGGATCTAGTCAGGGATCGGGTCGGGATCGGGTCAGGGATCGAGTCGGGGATCTGTTCTGGGATCGGGTCAGGGATCGAGTCGGCGATCCAGTCAGGGATCGGGTGAGGGGATCGAGTCGGGGATCGGGTCAGGGATCTAGTCAGGGATCGGGTCGGGATCGGGCCGGGGATCGGGCCAGGGATCGGGATAGGGATCGGGTTATGGTTATGGTTAGGGTTAGGGTTAGGGTTAGGGTTATGGTTAGGGTTAGGGTTAGGGTTATGGTTAGGGTTAGGGTTAGGGTTAGGGTTAGGGTTAGCTTTAGAACCATTTAGGGTCAGGGATCGGGTCGGGATCGAGTCTGGGATCGGGTCTGGGATCGGGTCAGTGATCTAGTCAGGGATCGGGTGAGGGGATCGAGTCTGGGATCGAGTCGGGGATCTAGTCAGGGATCGGGTCGGGATCGGGTCAGGGATCGAGTCGGGGATCGAGTCTGGGATCGGGTCAGGGATCGAGTCGGCGATCCAGTCAGGGATCGGGTGAGGGGATCGAGTCGGGGATCGGGTCAGGGATCTAGTCGGGGATCGGGTCGGGATCGGGCCGGGGATCGGGCCAGGGATCGGGATAGGGATCGGGTTATGGTTATGGTTAGGGTTAGGGTTAGGGTTAGGGTTAGGGTTAGGGTTAGGGTTATGGTTAGGGTTAGGGTTAGGGTTAGGGTTAGCTTTAGAACCATTTAGGGTCAGGGATCGGGTCGGGATCGAGTCTGGGATCGGGTCTGGGATCGGGTCAGTGATCTAGTCAGGGATCGGGTGAGGGGATCGAGTCGGGGATCGAGTCGGGGATCTAGTCAGGGATCGGGTCGGGATCGGGTCAGGGATCGAGTCGGGGATCTGTTCTGGGATCGGGTCAGGGATCGAGTCGGCGATCCAGTCAGGGATCGGGTGAGGGGATCGAGTCGGGGATCGGGTCAGGGATCTAGTCAGGGATCGGGTCGGGATCGGGTCGGGATCGGGCCAGGGATCGGGATAGGGATCGGGTTATGGTTATGGTTAGGGTTAGGGTTAGGGTTAGGGTTAGGGTTATGGTTAGGGTTAGGGTTATGGTTAGGGTTAGGGTTAGGGTTAGCTTTAGAACCATTTAGGGTCAGGGTTAGGGTCGGGATCGAGTCTGGGATCGGGTCTGGGATCGGGTCAGGGATCTAGTCAGGGATCGGGTGAGGGGATCGAGTCTGGGATCGAGTCGGGGATCTAGTCAGGGATCGGGTCGGGATCGGGTCAGGGATCGAGTCGGGGATCGAGTCTGGGATCGGGTCAGGGATCGAGTCGGCGATCCAGTCAGGGATCGGGTGAGGGGATCGAGTCGGGGATCGGGTCAGGGATCTAGTCGGGGATCGGGTCGGGATCGGGCCGGGGATCGGGCCAGGGATCGGGATAGGGATCGGGTTATGGTTATGGTTAGGGTTAGGGTTAGGGTTAGGGTTAGGGTTAGGGTTAGGGTTATGGTTAGGGTTAGGGTTAGGGTTAGGGTTAGCTTTAGAACCATTTAGGGTCAGGGATCGGGTCGGGATCGAGTCTGGGATCGGGTCTGGGATCGGGTCAGTGATCTAGTCAGGGATCGGGTGAGGGGATCGAGTCTGGGATCGAGTCGGGGATCTAGTCAGGGATCGGGTCGGGATCGGGTCAGGGATCGAGTCGGGGATCTGTTCTGGGATCGGGTCAGGGATCGAGTCGGCGATCCAGTCAGGGATCGGGTGAGGGGATCGAGTCGGGGATCGGGTCAGGGATCTAGTCAGGGATCGGGTCGGGATCGGGCCGGGGATCGGGCCAGGGATCGGGATAGGGATCGGGTTATGGTTATGGTTAGGGTTAGGGTTAGGGTTAGGGTTATGGTTAGGGTTAGGGTTAGGGTTAGGGTTAGGGTTAGGGTTAGGGTTAGGGTTAGCTTTAGAACCATTTAGGGTCAGGGATCGGGTCGGGATCGAGTCTGGGATCGGGTCTGGGATCGGGTCAGGGATCTAGTCAGGGATCGGGTGAGGGGATCGAGTCGGGGATCTAGTCAGGGATCGGGTCGGGATCGGGTCAGGGATCGAGTCGGGGATCTGTTCTGGGATCGGGTCAGGGATCGAGTCGGCGATCCAGTCAGGGATCGGGTGAGGGGATCGAGTCGGGGATCGGGTCAGGGATCTAGTCAGGGATCGGGTCGGGATCGGGCCAGGGATCGGGATAGGGATCGGGTTATGGTTATGGTTATGGTTAGGGTTAGGGTTAGGGTTATGGTTAGGGTTAGGGTTATGGTTAGGGTTAGGGTTAGGGTTAGGGTTAGGGTTAGCTTTAGAACCATTTAGGGTCAGGGATCGGGTCGGGATCGAGTCTGGGATCGGGTCTGGGATCGGGTCAGGGATCTAGTCAGGGATCGGGTGAGGGGATCGAGTCTGGGATCGAGTCGGGGATCTAGTCAGGGATCGGGTCGGGATCGGGTCAGGGATCGAGTCGGGGATCTGTTCTGGGATCGGGTCAGGGATCGAGTCGGCGATCCAGTCAGGGATCGGGTGAGGGGATCGAGTCGGGGATCGGGTCAGGGATCTAGTCAGGGATCGGGTCGGGATCGGGCCGGGGATCGGGCCAGGGATCGGGATAGGGATCGGGTTATGGTTATGGTTAGGGTTAGGGTTAGGGTTAGGGTTATGGTTAGGGTTAGGGTTATGGTTAGGGTTAGGGTTAGGGTTAGGGTTAGCTTTAGAACCATTTAGGGTCAGGGATCGGGTCGGGATCGAGTCTGGGATCGAGTCTGGGGTCGGGTCAGGGATCTAGTCAGGGATCGGTTGAGGGGATCGAATCTGGGATCGAGTCGGGGATCTAGTCAGGGATCGGGTCGGGATCGGGTCAGGGATCGAGTCGGGGATCTGTTCTGGGATCGGGTCAGGGATCGAGTCGGCGATCCAGTCAGGGATCGGGTGAGGGGATCGAGTCGGGGATCGGGTCAGGGATCTAGTCAGGGATCGGGTCGGGATCGGGCCGGGGATCGGGCCAGGGATCGGGATAGGGATCGGGTTATGGTTATGGTTAGGGTTAGGGTTAGGGTTAGGGTTAGGGTTATGGTTAGGGTTAGGGTTATGGTTAGGGTTAGGGTTAGGGTTAGGGTTAGGGTTAGCTTTAGAACCATTTAGGGTCAGGGTTAGGGTTAGGGTTAGGGTTAGGGTTAGGGTTAGGGTTATGGTTAGGGTTAGGGTTAGGGTTAGGGTTAGGGTTAGGGTTAGGGTTAGGGTTAGGGTTAGCTTTAGAACCATTTAGGGTCAGGGATCGGGTCGGGATCGAGTCTGGGATCGAGTCTGGGATCGGGTCAGGGATCTAGTCAGGGATCGGGTGAGGGGATCGAGTCGGGGATCGGGTCAGGGATCTAGTCAGGGATCGGGTCGGGATCGGGCCGGGGATCGGGCCAGGGATCGGGATAGGGATCGGGTTATGGTTATGGTTAGGGTTAGGGTTAGGGTTAGGGTTAGGGTTATGGTTAGGGTTAGGGTTATGGTTAGGGTTAGGGTTAGGGTTAGGGTTAGGGTTAGCTTTAGAACCATTTAGGGTCAGGGATCGGGTCGGGATCGAGTCTGGGATCGGGTCTGGGATCTAGTCAGGGATCGGGTCGGGATCGGGTCAGGGATCGAGTCGGGGATCTGTTCTGGGATCGGGTCAGGGATCGAGTCGGCGATCCAGTCAGGGATCGGGTGAGGGGATCGAGTCGGGGATCGGGTCAGGGATCTAGTCAGGGATCGGGTCGGGATCGGGCCGGGGATCGGGCCAGGGATCGGGATAGGGATCGGGTTATGGTTATGGTTAGGGTTAGGGTTAGGGTTAGGGTTATGGTTAGGGTTAGGGTTAGGGTTATGGTTAGGGTTAGGGTTAGGGTTAGGGTTAGCTTTAGAACCATTTAGGGTCAGGGTTAGGGTCGGGATCGAGTCTGGGATCGGGTCTGGGATCGGGTCAGGGATCTAGTCAGGGATCGGGTGAGGGGATCGAGTCTGGGATCGAGTCGGGGATCTAGTCAGGGATCGGGTCGGGATCGGGTCAGGGATCGAGTCGGGGATCTGTTCTGGGATCGGGTCAGGGATCGAGTCGGCGATCCAGTCAGGGATCGGGTGAGGGGATCGAGTCGGGGATCGGGTCAGGGATCTAGTCAGGGATCGGGTCGGGATCGGGCCGGGGATCGGGCCAGGGATCGGGATAGGGATCGGGTTATGGTTATGGTTAGGGTTAGGGTTAGGGTTAGGGTTATGGTTAGGGTTAGGGTTATGGTTAGGGTTAGGGTTAGGGTTAGGGTTAGCTTTAGAACCATTTAGGGTCAGGGATCGGGTCGGGATCGAGTCTGGGATCGGGTCTGGGATCGGGTCAGGGATCTAGTCAGGGATCGGGTGAGGGTATCGAGTCTGGGATCGAGTCGGGGATCTAGTCAGGGATCGGGTCGGGATCGGGTCAGGGATCGAGTCGGGGATCTGTTCTGGGATCTGGTCAGGGATCGAGTCGGCGATCCAGTCAGGGATCGGGTGAGGGGATCGAGTCGGGGATCGGGTCAGGGATCTAGTCAGGGATCGGGTCGGGATCGGGCCGGGGATCGGGCCAGGGATCGGGATAGGGATCGGGTTATGGTTATGGTTAGGGTTAGGGTTAGGGTTAGGGTTAGGGTTAGGGTTAGGGTTAGGGTTAGGGTTAGCTTTAGAACCATTTAGGGTCAGGGATCGGGTCGGGATCGAGTCTGGGATCGGGTCTGGGATCGGGTCAGGGATCTAGTCAGGGATCGGGTGAGGGGATCGAGTCGGGGATCTAGTCAGGGATCGGGTCGGGATCGGGTCAGGGATCGAGTCGGGGATCTGTTCTGGGATCGGGTCAGGGATCGAGTCGGCGATCCAGTCAGGGATCGGGTGAGGGGATCGAGTCGGGGATCGGGTCAGGGATCTAGTCAGGGATCGGGTCGGGATCGGGCCGGGGATCGGGCCAGGGATCGGGATAGGGATCGGGTTATGGTTATGGTTAGGGTTAGGGTTAGGGTTAGGGTTATGGTTAGGGTTAGGGTTAGGGTTATGGTTAGGGTTAGGGTTAGGGTTAGGGTTAGGGTTAGCTTTAGAACCATTTAGGGTCAGGGTTAGGGTCGGGATCGAGTCTGGGATCGGGTCTGGGATCGGGTCAGGGATCTAGTCAGGGATCGGGTGAGGGGATCGAGTCTGGGATCGAGTCGGGGATCTAGTCGGGGATCGGGTCGGGATCGGGTCAGGGATCGAGTCGGGGATCTGTTCTGGGATCGGGTCAGGGATCGAGTCGGCGATCCAGTCAGGGATCGGGTGAGGGGATCGAGTCGGGGATCGGGTCAGGGATCTAGTCAGGGATCGGGTCGGGATCGGGCCGGGGATCGGGCCAGGGATCGGGATAGGGATCGGGTTATGGTTAGGGTTAGGGTTAGGGTTAGGGTTAGGGTTAGGGTTAGGGTTAGGGTTAGGGTTAGCTTTAGAACCATTTAGGGTCAGGGATCGGGTCGGGATCGAGTCTGGGATCGGGTCAGGGATCGGGTCGGGATCGAGTCTGGGATCGGGTCTGGGATCGGGTCAGTGATCTAGTCAGGGATCGGGTGAGGGGATCGAGTCTGGGATCGAGTCGGGGATCTAGTCAGGGATCGGGTCGGGATCGGGTCAGGGATCGAGTCGGGGATCGAGTCTGGGATCGGGTCAGGGATCGAGTCGGCGATCCAGTCAGGGATCGGGTGAGGGGATCGAGTCGGGGATCGGGTCAGGGATCTAGTCGGGGATCGGGTCGGGATCGGGCCGGGGATCGGGCCAGGGATCGGGATAGGGATCGGGTTATGGTTATGGTTAGGGTTAGGGTTAGGGTTAGGGTTAGGGTTAGGGTTAGGGTTATGGTTAGGGTTAGGGTTAGGGTTAGGGTTAGCTTTAGAACCATTTAGGGTCAGGGATCGGGTCGGGATCGAGTCTGGGATCGGGTCTGGGATCGGGTCAGTGATCTAGTCAGGGATCGGGTGAGGGGATCGAGTCGGGGATCGAGTCGGGGATCTAGTCAGGGATCGGGTCGGGATCGGGTCAGGGATCGAGTCGGGGATCTGTTCTGGGATCGGGTCAGGGATCGAGTCGGCGATCCAGTCAGGGATCGGGTGAGGGGATCGAGTCGGGGATCGGGTCAGGGATCTAGTCAGGGATCGGGTCGGGATCGGGTCGGGATCGGGCCAGGGATCGGGATAGGGATCGGGTTATGGTTATGGTTAGGGTTAGGGTTAGGGTTAGGGTTAGGGTTATGGTTAGGGTTAGGGTTATGGTTAGGGTTAGGGTTAGGGTTAGCTTTAGAACCATTTAGGGTCAGGGTTAGGGTCGGGATCGAGTCTGGGATCGGGTCTGGGATCGGGTCAGGGATCTAGTCAGGGATCGGGTGAGGGGATCGAGTCTGGGATCGAGTCGGGGATCTAGTCAGGGATCGGGTCGGGATCGGGTCAGGGATCGAGTCGGGGATCGAGTCTGGGATCGGGTCAGGGATCGAGTCGGCGATCCAGTCAGGGATCGGGTGAGGGGATCGAGTCGGGGATCGGGTCAGGGATCTAGTCGGGGATCGGGTCGGGATCGGGCCGGGGATCGGGCCAGGGATCGGGATAGGGATCGGGTTATGGTTATGGTTAGGGTTAGGGTTAGGGTTAGGGTTAGGGTTAGGGTTAGGGTTATGGTTAGGGTTAGGGTTAGGGTTAGGGTTAGCTTTAGAACCATTTAGGGTCAGGGATCGGGTCGGGATCGAGTCTGGGATCGGGTCTGGGATCGGGTCAGTGATCTAGTCAGGGATCGGGTGAGGGGATCGAGTCTGGGATCGAGTCGGGGATCTAGTCAGGGATCGGGTCGGGATCGGGTCAGGGATCGAGTCGGGGATCTGTTCTGGGATCGGGTCAGGGATCGAGTCGGCGATCCAGTCAGGGATCGGGTGAGGGGATCGAGTCGGGGATCGGGTCAGGGATCTAGTCAGGGATCGGGTCGGGATCGGGCCGGGGATCGGGCCAGGGATCGGGATAGGGATCGGGTTATGGTTATGGTTAGGGTTAGGGTTAGGGTTAGGGTTATGGTTAGGGTTAGGGTTAGGGTTAGGGTTAGGGTTAGGGTTAGGGTTAGGGTTAGCTTTAGAACCATTTAGGGTCAGGGTTAGGGTCGGGATCGAGTCTGGGATCGGGTCTGGGATCGGGTCAGGGATCTAGTCAGGGATCGGGTGAGGGGATCGAGTCTGGGATCGAGTCGGGGATCTAGTCAGGGATCGGGTCGGGATCGGGTCAGGGATCGAGTCGGGGATCTGTTCTGGGATCGGGTCAGGGATCGAGTCGGCGATCCAGTCAGGGATCGGGTGAGGGGATCGAGTCGGGGATCGGGTCAGGGATCTAGTCAGGGATCGGGTCGGGATCGGGCCGGGGATCGGGCCAGGGATCGGGATAGGGATCGGGTTATGGTTATGGTTAGGGTTAGGGTTAGGGTTAGGGTTATGGTTAGGGTTAGGGTTATGGTTAGGGTTAGGGTTAGGGTTAGGGTTAGGGTTAGCTTTAGAACCATTTAGGGTCAGGGATCGGGTCGGGATCGAGTCTGGGATCGGGTCTGGGATCGGGTCAGGGATCTAGTCAGGGATCGGGTGAGGGTATCGAGTCTGGGATCGAGTCGGGGATCGGGTCGGGATCGGGTCAGGGATCGAGTCGGGGATCTGTTCTGGGATCGGGTCAGGGATCGAGTCGGCGATCCAGTCAGGGATCGGGTGAGGGGATCGAGTCGGGGATCGGGTCAGGGATCTAGTCAGGGATCGGGTCGGGATCGGGCCGGGGATCGGGCCAGGGATCGGGATAGGGATCGGGTTATGGTTAGGGTTAGGGTTAGGGTTAGGGTTAGGGTTAGGGTTAGGGTTAGGGTTAGGGTTAGCTTTAGAACCATTTAGGGTCAGGGATCGGGTCGGGATCGAGTCTGGGATCGGGTCTGGGATCGGGTCAGGGATCTAGTCAGGGATCGGGTGAGGGGATCGAGTCGGGGATCTAGTCAGGGATCGGGTCGGGATCGGGTCAGGGATCGAGTCGGGGATCTGTTCTGGGATCGGGTCAGGGATCGAGTCGGCGATCCAGTCAGGGATCGGGTGAGGGGATCGAGTCGGGGATCGGGTCAGGGATCTAGTCAGGGATCGGGTCGGGATCGGGCCAGGGATCGGGATAGGGATCGGGTTATGGTTATGGTTATGGTTAGGGTTAGGGTTATGGTTAGGGTTAGGGTTATGGTTAGGGTTAGGGTTAGGGTTAGGGTTAGGGTTAGCTTTAGAACCATTTAGGGTCAGGGATCGGGTCGGGATCGAGTCTGGGATCGGGTCTGGGATCGGGTCAGGGATCTAGTCAGGGATCGGGTGAGGGGATCGAGTCTGGGATCGAGTCGGGGATCTAGTCAGGGATCGGGTCGGGATCGGGTCAGGGATCGAGTCGGGGATCTGTTCTGGGATCGGGTCAGGGATCGAGTCGGCGATCCAGTCAGGGATCGGGTGAGGGGATCGAGTCGGGGATCGGGTCAGGGATCTAGTCAGGGATCGGGTCGGGATCGGGCCGGGGATCGGGCCAGGGATCGGGATAGGGATCGGGTTATGGTTATGGTTAGGGTTAGGGTTAGGGTTAGGGTTATGGTTAGGGTTAGGGTTATGGTTAGGGTTAGGGTTAGGGTTAGGGTTAGCTTTAGAACCATTTAGGGTCAGGGATCGGGTCGGGATCGAGTCTGGGATCGAGTCTGGGGTCGGGTCAGGGATCTAGTCAGGGATCGGTTGAGGGGATCGAATCTGGGATCGAGTCGGGGATCTAGTCAGGGATCGGGTCGGGATCGGGTCAGGGATCGAGTCGGGGATCTGTTCTGGGATCGGGTCAGGGATCGAGTCGGCGATCCAGTCAGGGATCGGGTGAGGGGATCGAGTCGGGGATCGGGTCAGGGATCTAGTCAGGGATCGGGTCGGGATCGGGCCGGGGATCGGGCCAGGGATCGGGATAGGGATCGGGTTATGGTTATGGTTAGGGTTAGGGTTAGGGTTAGGGTTAGGGTTATGGTTAGGGTTAGGGTTATGGTTAGGGTTAGGGTTAGGGTTAGGGTTAGGGTTAGCTTTAGAACCATTTAGGGTCAGGGTTAGGGTTAGGGTTAGGGTTAGGGTTAGGGTTAGGGTTAGCTTTAGAACCATTTAGGGTCAGGGATCGGGTCGGGATCGAGTCTGGGATCGAGTCTGGGATCGGGTCAGGGATCTAGTCAGGGATCGGGTGAGGGGATCGAGTCGGGGATCGGGTCAGGGATCTAGTCAGGGATCGGGTCGGGATCGGGCCGGGGATCGGGCCAGGGATCGGGATAGGGATCGGGTTATGGTTATGGTTAGGGTTAGGGTTAGGGTTAGGGTTAGGGTTATGGTTAGGGTTAGGGTTATGGTTAGGGTTAGGGTTAGGGTTAGGGTTAGGGTTAGCTTTAGAACCATTTAGGGTCAGGGATCGGGTCGGGATCGAGTCTGGGATCGGGTCTGGGATCTAGTCAGGGATCGGGTCGGGATCGGGTCAGGGATCGAGTCGGGGATCTGTTCTGGGATCGGGTCAGGGATCGAGTCGGCGATCCAGTCAGGGATCGGGTGAGGGGATCGAGTCGGGGATCGGGTCAGGGATCTAGTCAGGGATCGGGTCGGGATCGGGCCGGGGATCGGGCCAGGGATCGGGATAGGGATCGGGTTATGGTTATGGTTAGGGTTAGGGTTAGGGTTAGGGTTATGGTTAGGGTTAGGGTTAGGGTTATGGTTAGGGTTAGGGTTAGGGTTAGGGTTAGCTTTAGAACCATTTAGGGTCAGGGTTAGGGTCGGGATCGAGTCTGGGATCGGGTCTGGGATCGGGTCAGGGATCTAGTCAGGGATCGGGTGAGGGGATCGAGTCTGGGATCGAGTCGGGGATCTAGTCGGGGATCGGGTCGGGATCGGGTCAGGGATCGAGTCGGGGATCTGTTCTGGGATCGGGTCAGGGATCGAGTCGGCGATCCAGTCAGGGATCGGGTGAGGGGATCGAGTCGGGGATCGGGTCAGGGATCTAGTCAGGGATCGGGTCGGGATCGGGCCGGGGATCGGGCCAGGGATCGGGATAGGGATCGGGTTATGGTTATGGTTAGGGTTAGGGTTAGGGTTAGGGTTATGGTTAGGGTTAGGGTTATGGTTAGGGTTAGGGTTAGGGTTAGGGTTAGCTTTAGAACCATTTAGGGTCAGGGATCGGGTCGGGATCGAGTCTGGGATCGGGTCTGGGATCGGGTCAGGGATCTAGTCAGGGATCGGGTGAGGGTATCGAGTCTGGGATCGAGTCGGGGATCTAGTCAGGGATCGGGTCGGGATCGGGTCAGGGATCGAGTCGGGGATCTGTTCTGGGATCTGGTCAGGGATCGAGTCGGCGATCCAGTCAGGGATCGGGTGAGGGGATCGAGTCGGGGATCGGGTCAGGGATCTAGTCAGGGATCGGGTCGGGATCGGGCCGGGGATCGGGCCAGGGATCGGGATAGGGATCGGGTTATGGTTATGGTTAGGGTTAGGGTTAGGGTTAGGGTTAGGGTTAGGGTTAGGGTTAGGGTTAGGGTTAGCTTTAGAACCATTTAGGGTCAGGGATCGGGTCGGGATCGAGTCTGGGATCGGGTCTGGGATCGGGTCAGGGATCTAGTCAGGGATCGGGTGAGGGGATCGAGTCGGGGATCTAGTCAGGGATCGGGTCGGGATCGGGTCAGGGATCGAGTCGGGGATCTGTTCTGGGATCGGGTCAGGGATCGAGTCGGCGATCCAGTCAGGGATCGGGTGAGGGGATCGAGTCGGGGATCGGGTCAGGGATCTAGTCAGGGATCGGGTCGGGATCGGGCCGGGGATCGGGCCAGGGATCGGGATAGGGATCGGGTTATGGTTATGGTTAGGGTTAGGGTTAGGGTTAGGGTTATGGTTAGGGTTAGGGTTAGGGTTATGGTTAGGGTTAGGGTTAGGGTTAGGGTTAGGGTTAGCTTTAGAACCATTTAGGGTCAGGGTTAGGGTCGGGATCGAGTCTGGGATCGGGTCTGGGATCGGGTCAGGGATCTAGTCAGGGATCGGGTGAGGGGATCGAGTCTGGGATCGAGTCGGGGATCTAGTCGGGGATCGGGTCGGGATCGGGTCAGGGATCGAGTCGGGGATCTGTTCTGGGATCGGGTCAGGGATCGAGTCGGCGATCCAGTCAGGGATCGGGTGAGGGGATCGAGTCGGGGATCGGGTCAGGGATCTAGTCAGGGATCGGGTCGGGATCGGGCCGGGGATCGGGCCAGGGATCGGGATAGGGATCGGGTTATGGTTATGGTTAGGGTTAGGGTTAGGGTTAGGGTTATGGTTAGGGTTAGGGTTATGGTTAGGGTTAGGGTTAGGGTTAGGGTTAGGGTTAGCTTTAGAACCATTTAGGGTCAGGGATCGGGTCGGGATCGAGTCTGGGATCGGGTCTGGGATCTAGTCAGGGATCGGGTCGGGATCGGGTCAGGGATCGAGTCGGGGATCTGTTCTGGGATCGGGTCAGGGATCGAGTCGGCGATCCAGTCAGGGATCGGGTGAGGGGATCGAGTCGGGGATCGGGTCAGGGATCTAGTCAGGGATCGGGTCGGGATCGGGCCGGGGATCGGGCCAGGGATCGGGATAGGGATCGGGTTATGGTTATGGTTAGGGTTAGGGTTAGGGTTAGGGTTAGGGTTAGGGTTAGGGTTAGGGTTATGGTTAGGGTTAGGGTTATGGTTAGGGTTAGGGTTAGGGTTAGGGTTAGGGTTAGCTTTAGAACCATTTAGGGTCAGGGTTAGGGTCGGGATCGAGTCTGGGATCGGGTCTGGGATCGGGTCAGGGATCTAGTCAGGGATCGGGTGAGGGGATCGAGTCTGGGATCGAGTCGGGGATCTAGTCGGGGATCGGGTCGGGATCGGGTCAGGGATCGAGTCGGGGATCTGTTCTGGGATCGGGTCAGGGATCGAGTCGGCGATCCAGTCAGGGATCGGGTGAGGGGATCGAGTCGGGGATCGGGTCAGGGATCTAGTCAGGGATCGGGTCGGGATCGGGCCGGGGATCGGGCCAGGGATCGGGATAGGGATCGGGTTATGGTTATGGTTAGGGTTAGGGTTAGGGTTAGGGTTATGGTTAGGGTTAGGGTTATGGTTAGGGTTAGGGTTAGGGTTAGGGTTAGCTTTAGAACCATTTAGGGTCAGGGATCGGGTCGGGATCGAGTCTGGGATCGGGTCTGGGATCGGGTCAGGGATCTAGTCAGGGATCGGGTGAGGGGATCGAGTCGGGGATCGAGTCGGGGATCTAGTCAGGGATCGGGTCGGGATCGGGTCAGGGATCGAGTCGGGGATCTGTTCTGGGATCGGGTCAGGGATCGAGTCGGCGATCCAGTCAGGGATCGGGTGAGGGGATCGAGTCGGGGATCTTGTCAGGGATCTAGTCAGGGATCGGGTCGGGATCGGGCCGGGGATCGGGCCAGGGATCGGGATAGGGATCGGGTTATGGTTATGGTTAGGGTTAGGGTTAGGGTTAGGGTTATGGTTAGGGTTAGGGTTAGGGTTATGGTTAGGGTTAGGGTTAGGGTTAGGGTTAGGGTTAGCTTTAGAACCATTTAGGGTCAGGGATCGGGTCGGGATCGAGTCTGGGATCGGGTCTGGGATCGGGTCAGTGATCTAGTCAGGGATCGGGTGAGGGGATCGAGTCTGGGATCGAGTCGGGGATCTAGTCAGGGATCGGGTCGGGATCGGGTCAGGGATCGAGTCGGGGATCGAGTCTGGGATCGGGTCAGGGATCGAGTCGGCGATCCAGTCAGGGATCGGGTGAGGGGATCGAGTCGGGGATCGGGTCAGGGATCTAGTCGGGGATCGGGTCGGGATCGGGCCGGGGATCGGGCCAGGGATCGGGATAGGGATCGGGTTATGGTTAGGGTTAGGGTTAGGGTTAGGGTTAGGGTTAGGGTTAGGGTTATGGTTAGGGTTAGGGTTAGGGTTAGGGTTAGCTTTAGAACCATTTAGGGTCAGGGATCGGGTCGGGATCGAGTCTGGGATCGGGTCTGGGATCGGGTCAGGGATCTAGTCAGGGATCGGGTGAGGGGATCGAGTCTGGGATCGAGTCGGGGATCTAGTCAGGGATCGGGTCGGGATCGGGTCAGGGATCGAGTCGGGGATCTGTTCTGGGATCTGGTCAGGGATCGAGTCGGCGATCCAGTCAGGGATCGGGTGAGGGGATCGAGTCGGGGATCGGGTCAGGGATCTAGTCAGGGATCGGGTCGGGATCGGGCCGGGGATCGGGTCAGGGATCGGGATAGGGATCGGGTTATGGTTATGGTTAGGGTTAGGGTTAGGGTTAGGGTTATGGTTAGGGTTAGGGTTAGGGTTATGGTTAGGGTTAGGGTTAGGGTTAGGGTTAGCTTTAGAACCATTTAGGGTCAGGGTTAGGGTCGGGATCGAGTCTGGGATCGGGTCTGGGATCGGGTCAGGGATCTAGTCAGGGATCGGGTGAGGGGATCGAGTCTGGGATCGAGTCGGGGATCTAGTCGGGGATCGGGTCGGGATCGGGTCAGGGATCGAGTCGGGGATCTGTTCTGGGATCGGGTCAGGGATCGAGTCGGCGATCCAGTCAGGGATCGGGTGAGGGGATCGAGTCGGGGATCGGGTCAGGGATCTAGTCAGGGATCGGGTCGGGATCGGGCCGGGGATCGGGCCAGGGATCGGGATAGGGATCGGGTTATGGTTATGGTTAGGGTTAGGGTTAGGGTTAGGGTTATGGTTAGGGTTAGGGTTATGGTTAGGGTTAGGGTTAGGGTTAGGGTTAGGGTTAGCTTTAGAACCATTTAGGGTCAGGGATCGGGTCGGGATCGAGTCTGGGATCGGGTCTGGGATCGGGTCAGGGATCTAGTCAGGGATCGGGTGAGGGTATCGAGTCTGGGATCGAGTCGGGGATCTAGTCAGGGATCGGGTCGGGATCGGGTCAGGGATCGAGTCGGGGATCTGTTCTGGGATCGGGTCAGGGATCGAGTCGGCGATCCAGTCAGGGATCGGGTGAGGGGATCGAGTCGGGGATCGGGTCAGGGATCTAGTCAGGGATCGGGTCGGGATCGGGCCGGGGATCGGGCCAGGGATCGGGATAGGGATCGGGTTATGGTTATGGTTAGGGTTAGGGTTAGGGTTAGGGTTAGGGTTAGGGTTAGGGTTAGGGTTAGGGTTAGCTTTAGAACCATTTAGGGTCAGGGATCGGGTCGGGATCGAGTCTGGGATCGGGTCTGGGATCGGGTCAGGGATCTAGTCAGGGATCGGGTGAGGGGATCGAGTCGGGGATCTAGTCAGGGATCGGGTCGGGATCGGGTCAGGGATCGAGTCGGGGATCTGTTCTGGGATCGGGTCAGGGATCGAGTCGGCGATCCAGTCAGGGATCGGGTGAGGGGATCGAGTCGGGGATCGGGTCAGGGATCTAGTCAGGGATCGGGTCGGGATCGGGCCGGGGATCGGGCCAGGGATCGGGATAGGGATCGGGTTATGGTTATGGTTAGGGTTAGGGTTAGGGTTAGGGTTATGGTTAGGGTTAGGGTTAGGGTTATGGTTAGGGTTAGGGTTAGGGTTAGGGTTAGGGTTAGCTTTAGAACCATTTAGGGTCAGGGTTAGGGTCGGGATCGAGTCTGGGATCGGGTCTGGGATCGGGTCAGGGATCTAGTCAGGGATCGGGTGAGGGGATCGAGTCTGGGATCGAGTCGGGGATCTAGTCGGGGATCGGGTCGGGATCGGGTCAGGGATCGAGTCGGGGATCTGTTCTGGGATCGGGTCAGGGATCGAGTCGGCGATCCAGTCAGGGATCGGGTGAGGGGATCGAGTCGGGGATCGGGTCAGGGATCTAGTCAGGGATCGGGTCGGGATCGGGCCGGGGATCGGGCCAGGGATCGGGATAGGGATCGGGTTATGGTTATGGTTAGGGTTAGGGTTAGGGTTAGGGTTATGGTTAGGGTTAGGGTTATGGTTAGGGTTAGGGTTAGGGTTAGGGTTAGGGTTAGCTTTAGAACCATTTAGGGTCAGGGTTAGGGTTAGGGTTAGGGTTAGGGTTAGGGTTAGGGTTAGGGTTAGGGTTAGGGTTAGGGTTATGGTTAGGGTTAGGGTTAGGGTTAGGGTTAGGGTTAGGGTTAGGGTTAGGGTTAGCTTTAGAACCATTTAGGGTCAGGGATCGGGTCGGGATCGAGTCTGGGATCGAGTCTGGGATCGGGTCAGGGATCTAGTCAGGGATCGGGTGAGGGGATCGAGTCGGGGATCGGGTCAGGGATCTAGTCAGGGATCGGGTCGGGATCGGGCCGGGGATCGGGCCAGGGATCGGGATAGGGATCGGGTTATGGTTATGGTTAGGGTTAGGGTTAGGGTTAGGGTTAGGGTTATGGTTAGGGTTAGGGTTATGGTTAGGGTTAGGGTTAGGGTTAGGGTTAGGGTTAGCTTTAGAACCATTTAGGGTCAGGGATCGGGTCGGGATCGAGTCTGGGATCGGGTCTGGGATCTAGTCAGGGATCGGGTCGGGATCGGGTCAGGGATCGAGTCGGGGATCTGTTCTGGGATCGGGTCAGGGATCGAGTCGGCGATCCAGTCAGGGATCGGGTGAGGGGATCGAGTCGGGGATCGGGTCAGGGATCTAGTCAGGGATCGGGTCGGGATCGGGCCGGGGATCGGGCCAGGGATCGGGATAGGGATCGGGTTATGGTTATGGTTAGGGTTAGGGTTAGGGTTAGGGTTATGGTTAGGGTTAGGGTTAGGGTTATGGTTAGGGTTAGGGTTAGGGTTAGGGTTAGGGTTAGCTTTAGAACCATTTAGGGTCAGGGATCGGGTCGGGATCGAGTCTGGGATCGGGTCTGGGATCGGGTCAGGGATCTAGTCAGGGATCGGGTGAGGGGATCGAGTCTGGGATCGAGTCGGGGATCTAGTCAGGGATCGGGTCGGGATCGGGTCAGGGATCGAGTCGGGGATCGAGTCTGGGATCGGGTCAGGGATCGAGTCGGCGATCCAGTCAGGGATCGGGTGAGGGGATCGAGTCGGGGATCGGGTCAGGGATCTAGTCGGGGATCGGGTCGGGATCGGGCCGGGGATCGGGCCAGGGATCGGGATAGGGATCGGGTTATGGTTATGGTTATGGTTAGGGTTAGGGTTAGGGTTAGGGTTAGGGTTAGGGTTAGGGTTAGGGTTAGGGTTAGGGTTAGGGTTAGCTTTAGAACCATTTAGGGTCAGGGATCGGGTCGGGATCGAGTCTGGGATCGGGTCTGGGATCGGGTCAGTGATCTAGTCAGGGATCGGGTGAGGGGATCGAGTCGGGGATCGAGTCGGGGATCTAGTCAGGGATCGGGTCGGGATCGGGTCAGGGATCGAGTCGGGGATCTGTTCTGGGATCTGGTCAGGGATCGAGTCGGCGATCCAGTCAGGGATCGGGTGAGGGGATCGAGTCGGGGATCGGGTCAGGGATCTAGTCAGGGATCGGGTCGGGATCGGGTCGGGATCGGGCCAGGGATCGGGATAGGGATCGGGTTATGGTTATGGTTAGGGTTAGGGTTAGGGTTAGGGTTAGGGTTATGGTTAGGGTTAGGGTTATGGTTAGGGTTAGGGTTAGGGTTAGCTTTAGAACCATTTAGGGTCAGGGTTAGGGTCGGGATCGAGTCTGGGATCGGGTCTGGGATCGGGTCAGGGATCTAGTCAGGGATCGGGTGAGGGGATCGAGTCTGGGATCGAGTCGGGGATCTAGTCAGGGATCGGGTCGGGATCGGGTCAGGGATCGAGTCGGGGATCGAGTCTGGGATCGGGTCAGGGATCGAGTCGGCGATCCAGTCAGGGATCGGGTGAGGGGATCGAGTCGGGGATCGGGTCAGGGATCTAGTCGGGGATCGGGTCGGGATCGGGCCGGGGATCGGGCCAGGGATCGGGATAGGGATCGGGTTATGGTTATGGTTAGGGTTAGGGTTAGGGTTAGGGTTAGGGTTAGGGTTAGGGTTAGGGTTAGGGTTAGGGTTAGGGTTAGCTTTAGAACCATTTAGGGTCAGGGATCGGGTCGGGATCGAGTCTGGGATCGGGTCTGGGATCGGGTCAGTGATCTAGTCAGGGATCGGGTGAGGGGATCGAGTCGGGGATCGAGTCGGGGATCTAGTCAGGGATCGGGTCGGGATCGGGTCAGGGATCGAGTCGGGGATCTGTTCTGGGATCGGGTCAGGGATCGAGTCGGCGATCCAGTCAGGGATCGGGTGAGGGGATCGAGTCGGGGATCGGGTCAGGGATCTAGTCAGGGATCGGGTCGGGATCGGGCCGGGGATCGGGCCAGGGATCGGGATAGGGATCGGGTTATGGTTATGGTTAGGGTTAGGGTTAGGGTTAGGGTTATGGTTAGGGTTAGGGTTAGGGTTATGGTTAGGGTTAGGGTTAGGGTTAGGGTTAGGGTTAGCTTTAGAACCATTTAGGGTCAGGGTTAGGGTCGGGATCGAGTCTGGGATCGGGTCTGGGATCGGGTCAGGGATCTAGTCAGGGATCGGGTGAGGGGATCGAGTCTGGGATCGAGTCGGGGATCTAGTCAGGGATCGGGTCGGGATCGGGTCAGGGATCGAGTCGGGGATCTGTTCTGGGATCGGGTCAGGGATCGAGTCGGCGATCCAGTCAGGGATCGGGTGAGGGGATCGAGTCGGGGATCGGGTCAGGGATCTAGTCAGGGATCGGGTCGGGATCGGGCCGGGGATCGGGCCAGGGATCGGGATAGGGATCGGGTTATGGTTATGGTTAGGGTTAGGGTTAGGGTTAGGGTTATGGTTAGGGTTAGGGTTATGGTTAGGGTTAGGGTTAGGGTTAGGGTTAGGGTTAGCTTTAGAACCATTTAGGGTCAGGGATCGGGTCGGGATCGAGTCTGGGATCGGGTCTGGGATCGGGTCAGGGATCTAGTCAGGGATCGGGTGAGGGTATCGAGTCTGGGATCGAGTCGGGGATCTAGTCAGGGATCGGGTCGGGATCGGGTCAGGGATCGAGTCGGGGATCTGTTCTGGGATCTGGTCAGGGATCGAGTCGGCGATCCAGTCAGGGATCGGGTGAGGGGATCGAGTCGGGGATCGGGTCAGGGATCTAGTCAGGGATCGGGTCGGGATCGGGCCGGGGATCGGGCCAGGGATCGGGATAGGGATCGGGTTATGGTTAGGGTTAGGGTTAGGGTTAGGGTTAGGGTTAGGGTTAGGGTTAGGGTTAGGGTTAGCTTTAGAACCATTTAGGGTCAGGGATCGGGTCGGGATCGAGTCTGGGATCGGGTCTGGGATCGGGTCAGGGATCTAGTCAGGGATCGGGTGAGGGGATCGAGTCGGGGATCTAGTCAGGGATCGGGTCGGGATCGGGTCAGGGATCGAGTCGGGGATCTGTTCTGGGATCGGGTCAGGGATCGAGTCGGCGATCCAGTCAGGGATCGGGTGAGGGGATCGAGTCGGGGATCGGGTCAGGGATCTAGTCAGGGATCGGGTCGGGATCGGGCCAGGGATCGGGATAGGGATCGGGTTATGGTTATGGTTATGGTTAGGGTTAGGGTTAGGGTTATGGTTAGGGTTAGGGTTATGGTTAGGGTTAGGGTTAGGGTTAGGGTTAGGGTTAGCTTTAGAACCATTTAGGGTCAGGGATCGGGTCGGGATCGAGTCTGGGATCGGGTCTGGGATCGGGTCAGGGATCTAGTCAGGGATCGGGTGAGGGGATCGAGTCTGGGATCGAGTCGGGGATCTAGTCAGGGATCGGGTCGGGATCGGGTCAGGGATCGAGTCGGGGATCTGTTCTGGGATCGGGTCAGGGATCGAGTCGGCGATCCAGTCAGGGATCGGGTGAGGGGATCGAGTCGGGGATCGGGTCAGGGATCTAGTCAGGGATCGGGTCGGGATCGGGCCGGGGATCGGGCCAGGGATCGGGATAGGGATCGGGTTATGGTTATGGTTAGGGTTAGGGTTAGGGTTAGGGTTATGGTTAGGGTTAGGGTTATGGTTAGGGTTAGGGTTAGGGTTAGGGTTAGCTTTAGAACCATTTAGGGTCAGGGATCGGGTCGGGATCGAGTCTGGGATCGAGTCTGGGATCGGGTCAGTGATCTAGTCAGGGATCGGTTGAGGGGATCGAATCTGGGATCGAGTCGGGGATCTAGTCAGGGATCGGGTCGGGATCGGGTCAGGGATCGAGTCGGGGATCTGTTCTGGGATCGGGTCAGGGATCGAGTCGGCGATCCAGTCAGGGATCGGGTGAGGGGATCGAGTCGGGGATCGGGTCAGGGATCTAGTCAGGGATCGGGTCGGGATCGGGCCGGGGATCGGGCCAGGGATCGGGATAGGGATCGGGTTATGGTTATGGTTAGGGTTAGGGTTAGGGTTAGGGTTAGGGTTATGGTTAGGGTTAGGGTTATGGTTAGGGTTAGGGTTAGGGTTAGCTTTAGAACCATTTAGGGTCAGGGTTAGGGTCGGGATCGAGTCTGGGATCGGGTCTGGGATCGGGTCAGGGATCTAGTCAGGGATCGGGTGAGGGGATCGAGTCTGGGATCGAGTCGGGGATCTAGTCGGGGATCGGGTCGGGATCGGGTCAGGGATCGAGTCGGGGATCTGTTCTGGGATCGGGTCAGGGATCGAGTCGGCGATCCAGTCAGGGATCGGGTGAGGGGATCGAGTCGGGGATCGGGTCAGGGATCTAGTCAGGGATCGGGTCGGGATCGGGCCGGGGATCGGGCCAGGGATCGGGATAGGGATCGGGTTATGGTTATGGTTAGGGTTAGGGTTAGGGTTAGGGTTATGGTTAGGGTTAGGGTTATGGTTAGGGTTAGGGTTAGGGTTAGGGTTAGGGTTAGCTTTAGAACCATTTAGGGTCAGGGTTAGGGTTAGGGTTAGGGTTAGGGTTAGGGTTAGGGTTAGGGTTATGGTTAGGGTTAGGGTTAGGGTTAGGGTTAGGGTTAGGGTTAGGGTTAGGGTTAGGGTTAGCTTTAGAACCATTTAGGGTCAGGGATCGGGTCGGGATCGAGTCTGGGATCGAGTCTGGGATCTAGTCAGGGATCGGGTGAGGGGATCGAGTCGGGGATCGGGTCAGGGATCTAGTCAGGGATCGGGTCGGGATCGGGCCGGGGATCGGGCCAGGGATCGGGATAGGGATCGGGTTATGGTTATGGTTAGGGTTAGGGTTAGGGTTAGGGTTAGGGTTATGGTTAGGGTTAGGGTTATGGTTAGGGTTAGGGTTAGGGTTAGGGTTAGCTTTAGAACCATTTAGGGTCAGGGATCGGGTCGGGATCGAGTCTGGGATCGGGTCTGGGATCTAGTCAGGGATCGGGTCGGGATCGGGTCAGGGATCGAGTCGGGGATCTGTTCTGGGATCGGGTCAGGGATCGAGTCGGCGATCCAGTCAGGGATCGGGTGAGGGGATCGAGTCGGGGATCGGGTCAGGGATCTAGTCAGGGATCGGGTCGGGATCGGGCCGGGGATCGGGCCAGGGATCGGGATAGGGATCGGGTTATGGTTATGGTTAGGGTTAGGGTTAGGGTTAGGGTTATGGTTAGGGTTAGGGTTATGGTTAGGGTTAGGGTTAGGGTTAGGGTTAGCTTTAGAACCATTTAGGGTCAGGGATCGGGTCGGGATCGAGTCTGGGATCGGGTCTGGGATCGGGTCAGGGATCTAGTCAGGGATCGGGTGAGGGGATCGAGTCGGGGATCGAGTCGGGGATCTAGTCAGGGATCGGGTCGGGATCGGGTCAGGGATCGAGTCGGGGATCTGTTCTGGGATCGGGTCAGGGATCGAGTCGGCGATCCAGTCAGGGATCGGGTGAGGGGATCGAGTCGGGGATCGGGTCAGGGATCTAGTCAGGGATCGGGTCGGGATCGGGCCGGGGATCGGGCCAGGGATCGGGATAGGGATCGGGTTATGGTTATGGTTAGGGTTAGGGTTAGGGTTAGGGTTATGGTTAGGGTTAGGGTTAGGGTTATGGTTAGGGTTAGGGTTAGGGTTAGGGTTAGGGTTAGCTTTAGAACCATTTAGGGTCAGGGATCGGGTCGGGATCGAGTCTGGGATCGGGTCTGGGATCGGGTCAGTGATCTAGTCAGGGATCGGGTGAGGGGATCGAGTCTGGGATCGAGTCGGGGATCTAGTCAGGGATCGGGTCGGGATCGGGTCAGGGATCGAGTCGGGGATCGAGTCTGGGATCGGGTCAGGGATCGAGTCGGCGATCCAGTCAGGGATCGGGTGAGGGGATCGAGTCGGGGATCGGGTCAGGGATCTAGTCGGGGATCGGGTCGGGATCGGGCCGGGGATCGGGCCAGGGATCGGGATAGGGATCGGGTTATGGTTATGGTTATGGTTAGGGTTAGGGTTAGGGTTAGGGTTAGGGTTAGGGTTATGGTTAGGGTTAGGGTTAGGGTTAGGGTTAGCTTTAGAACCATTTAGGGTCAGGGATCGGGTCGGGATCGAGTCTGGGATCGGGTCTGGGATCGGGTCAGTGATCTAGTCAGGGATCAGGTGAGGGGATCGAGTCGGGGATCGAGTCGGGGATCTAGTCAGGGATCGGGTCGGGATCGGGTCAGGGATCGAGTCGGGGATCTGTTCTGGGATCGGGTCAGGGATCGAGTCGGCGATCCAGTCAGGGATCGGGTGAGGGGATCGAGTCGGGGATCGGGTCAGGGATCTAGTCAGGGATCGGGTCGGGATCGGGTCGGGATCGGGCCAGGGATCGGGATAGGGATCGGGTTATGGTTATGGTTAGGGTTAGGGTTAGGGTTAGGGTTAGGGTTATGGTTAGGGTTAGGGTTATGGTTAGGGTTAGGGTTAGGGTTAGCTTTAGAACCATTTAGGGTCAGGGTTAGGGTCGGGATCGAGTCTGGGATCGGGTCTGGGATCGGGTCAGGGATCTAGTCAGGGATCGGGTGAGGGGATCGAGTCTGGGATCGAGTCGGGGATCTAGTCAGGGATCGGGTCGGGATCGGGTCAGGGATCGAGTCGGGGATCGAGTCTGGGATCGGGTCAGGGATCGAGTCGGCGATCCAGTCAGGGATCGGGTGAGGGGATCGAGTCGGGGATCGGGTCAGGGATCTAGTCGGGGATCGGGTCGGGATCGGGCCGGGGATCGGGCCAGGGATCGGGATAGGGATCGGGTTATGGTTATGGTTAGGGTTAGGGTTAGGGTTAGGGTTAGGGTTAGGGTTAGGGTTAGGGTTATGGTTAGGGTTAGGGTTAGGGTTAGGGTTAGCTTTAGAACCATTTAGGGTCAGGGATCGGGTCGGGATCGAGTCTGGGATCGGGTCTGGGATCGGGTCAGTGATCTAGTCAGGGATCGGGTGAGGGGATCGAGTCTGGGATCGAGTCGGGGATCTAGTCAGGGATCGGGTCGGGATCGGGTCAGGGATCGAGTCGGGGATCTGTTCTGGGATCGGGTCAGGGATCGAGTCGGCGATCCAGTCAGGGATCGGGTGAGGGGATCGAGTCGGGGATCGGGTCAGGGATCTAGTCAGGGATCGGGTCGGGATCGGGCCGGGGATCGGGCCAGGGATCGGGATAGGGATCGGGTTATGGTTATGGTTAGGGTTAGGGTTAGGGTTAGGGTTATGGTTAGGGTTAGGGTTAGGGTTAGGGTTAGGGTTAGGGTTAGGGTTAGGGTTAGCTTTAGAACCATTTAGGGTCAGGGTTAGGGTCGGGATCGAGTCTGGGATCGGGTCTGGGATCGGGTCAGGGATCTAGTCAGGGATCGGGTGAGGGGATCGAGTCTGGGATCGAGTCGGGGATCTAGTCAGGGATCGGGTCGGGATCGGGTCAGGGATCGAGTCGGGGATCTGTTCTTGGATCGGGTCAGGGATCGAGTCGGCGATCCAGTCAGGGATCGGGTGAGGGGATCGAGTCGGGGATCGGGTCAGGGATCTAGTCAGGGATCGGGTCGGGATCGGGCCGGGGATCGGGCCAGGGATCGGGATAGGGATCGGGTTATGGTTATGGTTAGGGTTAGGGTTAGGGTTAGGGTTATGGTTAGGGTTAGGGTTATGGTTAGGGTTAGGGTTAGGGTTAGGGTTAGGGTTAGCTTTAGAACCATTTAGGGTCAGGGATCGGGTCGGGATCGAGTCTGGGATCGGGTCTGGGATCGGGTCAGGGATCTAGTCAGGGATCGGGTGAGGGTATCGAGTCTGGGATCGAGTCGGGGATCTAGTCAGGGATCGGGTCGGGATCGGGTCAGGGATCGAGTCGGGGATCTGTTCTGGGATCTGGTCAGGGATCGAGTCGGCGATCCAGTCAGGGATCGGGTGAGGGGATCGAGTCGGGGATCGGGTCAGGGATCTAGTCAGGGATCGGGTCGGGATCGGGCCGGGGATCGGGCCAGGGATCGGGATAGGGATCGGGTTATGGTTAGGGTTAGGGTTAGGGTTAGGGTTAGGGTTAGGGTTAGGGTTAGGGTTAGGGTTAGCTTTAGAACCATTTAGGGTCAGGGATCGGGTCGGGATCGAGTCTGGGATCGGGTCTGGGATCGGGTCAGGGATCTAGTCAGGGATCGGGTGAGGGGATCGAGTCGGGGATCTAGTCAGGGATCGGGTCGGGATCGGGTCAGGGATCGAGTCGGGGATCTGTTCTGGGATCGGGTCAGGGATCGAGTCGGCGATCCAGTCAGGGATCGGGTGAGGGGATCGAGTCGGGGATCGGGTCAGGGATCTAGTCAGGGATCGGGTCGGGATCGGGCCAGGGATCGGGATAGGGATCGGGTTATGGTTATGGTTATGGTTAGGGTTAGGGTTAGGGTTATGGTTAGGGTTAGGGTTATGGTTAGGGTTAGGGTTAGGGTTAGGGTTAGGGTTAGCTTTAGAACCATTTAGGGTCAGGGATCGGGTCGGGATCGAGTCTGGGATCGGGTCTGGGATCGGGTCAGGGATCTAGTCAGGGATCGGGTGAGGGGATCGAGTCTGGGATCGAGTCGGGGATCTAGTCAGGGATCGGGTCGGGATCGGGTCAGGGATCGAGTCGGGGATCTGTTCTGGGATCGGGTCAGGGATCGAGTCGGCGATCCAGTCAGGGATCGGGTGAGGGGATCGAGTCGGGGATCGGGTCAGGGATCTAGTCAGGGATCGGGTCGGGATCGGGCCGGGGATCGGGCCAGGGATCGGGATAGGGATCGGGTTATGGTTATGGTTAGGGTTAGGGTTAGGGTTAGGGTTATGGTTAGGGTTAGGGTTATGGTTAGGGTTAGGGTTAGGGTTAGGGTTAGCTTTAGAACCATTTAGGGTCAGGGATCGGGTCGGGATCGAGTCTGGGATCGAGTCTGGGGTCGGGTCAGGGATCTAGTCAGGGATCGGTTGAGGGGATCGAATCTGGGATCGAGTCGGGGATCTAGTCAGGGATCGGGTCGGGATCGGGTCGGGGATCGAGTCGGGGATCTGTTCTGGGATCGGGTCAGGGATCGAGTCGGCGATCCAGTCAGGGATCGGGTGAGGGGATCGAGTCGGGGATCGGGTCAGGGATCTAGTCAGGGATCGGGTCGGGATCGGGCCGGGGATCGGGCCAGGGATCGGGATAGGGATCGGGTTATGGTTATGGTTAGGGTTAGGGTTAGGGTTAGGGTTAGGGTTATGGTTAGGGTTAGGGTTATGGTTAGGGTTAGGGTTAGGGTTAGGGTTAGGGTTAGCTTTAGAACCATTTAGGGTCAGGGTTAGGGTTAGGGTTAGGGTTAGGGTTAGGGTTAGGGTTAGGGTTATGGTTAGGGTTAGGGTTAGGGTTAGGGTTAGGGTTAGGGTTAGGGTTAGGGTTAGGGTTAGCTTTAGAACCATTTAGGGTCAGGGATCGGGTCGGGATCGAGTCTGGGATCGAGTCTGGGATCGGGTCAGGGATCTAGTCAGGGATCGGGTGAGGGGATCGAGTCGGGGATCGGGTCAGGGATCTAGTCAGGGATCGGGTCGGGATCGGGCCGGGGATCGGGCCAGGGATCGGGATAGGGATCGGGTTATGGTTATGGTTAGGGTTAGGGTTAGGGTTAGGGTTAGGGTTATGGTTAGGGTTAGGGTTATGGTTAGGGTTAGGGTTAGGGTTAGGGTTAGGGTTAGCTTTAGAACCATTTAGGGTCAGGGATCGGGTCGGGATCGAGTCTGGGATCGGGTCTGGGATCTAGTCAGGGATCGGGTCGGGATCGGGTCAGGGATCGAGTCGGGGATCTGTTCTGGGATCGGGTCAGGGATCGAGTCGGCGATCCAGTCAGGGATCGGGTGAGGGGATCGAGTCGGGGATCGGGTCAGGGATCTAGTCAGGGATCGGGTCGGGATCGGGCCGGGGATCGGGCCAGGGATCGGGATAGGGATCGGGTTATGGTTATGGTTAGGGTTAGGGTTAGGGTTAGGGTTATGGTTAGGGTTAGGGTTAGGGTTATGGTTAGGGTTAGGGTTAGGGTTAGGGTTAGGGTTAGCTTTAGAACCATTTAGGGTCAGGGATCGGGTCGGGATCGAGTCTGGGATCGGGTCTGGGATCGGGTCAGTGATCTAGTCAGGGATCGGGTGAGGGGATCGAGTCTGGGATCGAGTCGGGGATCTAGTCAGGGATCGGGTCGGGATCGGGTCAGGGATCGAGTCGGGGATCGAGTCTGGGATCGGGTCAGGGATCGAGTCGGCGATCCAGTCAGGGATCGGGTGAGGGGATCGAGTCGGGGATCGGGTCAGGGATCTGGTCGGGGATCGGGTCGGGATCGGGCCGGGGATCGGGCCAGGGATCGGGATAGGGATCGGGTTATGGTTATGGTTAGGGTTAGGGTTAGGGTTAGGGTTAGGGTTAGGGTTAGGGTTATGGTTAGGGTTAGGGTTAGGGTTAGGGTTAGCTTTAGAACCATTTAGGGTCAGGGATCGGGTCGGGATCGAGTCTGGGATCGGGTCTGGGATCGGGTCAGTGATCTAGTCAGGGATCGGGTGAGGGGATCGAGTCGGGGATCGAGTCGGGGATCTAGTCAGGGATCGGGTCGGGATCGGGTCAGGGATCGAGTCGGGGATCTGTTCTGGGATCGGGTCAGGGATCGAGTCGGCGATCCAGTCAGGGATCGGGTGAGGGGATCGAGTCGGGGATCGGGTCAGGGATCTAGTCAGGGATCGGGTCGGGATCGGGTCGGGATCGGGCCAGGGATCGGGATAGGGATCGGGTTATGGTTATGGTTAGGGTTAGGGTTAGGGTTAGGGTTAGGGTTATGGTTAGGGTTAGGGTTATGGTTAGGGTTAGGGTTAGGGTTAGCTTTAGAACCATTTAGGGTCAGGGTTAGGGTCGGGATCGGGTCTGGGATCGGGTCAGGGATCTAGTCAGGGATCGGGTGAGGGGATCGAGTCTGGGATCGAGTCGGGGATCTAGTCAGGGATCGGGTCGGGATCGGGTCAGGGATCGAGTCGGGGATCGAGTCTGGGATCGGGTCAGGGATCGAGTCGGCGATCCAGTCAGGGATCGGGTGAGGGGATCGAGTCGGGGATCGGGTCAGGGATCTAGTCGGGGATCGGGTCGGGATCGGGCCGGGGATCGGGCCAGGGATCGGGATAGGGATCGGGTTATGGTTATGGTTAGGGTTAGGGTTAGGGTTAGGGTTAGGGTTAGGGTTAGGGTTATGGTTAGGGTTAGGGTTAGGGTTAGGGTTAGCTTTAGAACCATTTAGGGTCAGGGATCGGGTCGGGATCGAGTCTGGGATCGGGTCTGGGATCGGGTCAGTGATCTAGTCAGGGATCGGGTGAGGGGATCGAGTCTGGGATCGAGTCGGGGATCTAGTCAGGGATCGGGTCGGGATCGGGTCAGGGATCGAGTCGGGGATCTGTTCTGGGATCGGGTCAGGGATCGAGTCGGCGATCCAGTCAGGGATCGGGTGAGGGGATCGAGTCGGGGATCGGGTCAGGGATCTAGTCAGGGATCGGGTCGGGATCGGGCCGGGGATCGGGCCAGGGATCGGGATAGGGATCGGGTTATGGTTATGGTTAGGGTTAGGGTTAGGGTTAGGGTTATGGTTAGGGTTAGGGTTAGGGTTAGGGTTAGGGTTAGGGTTAGGGTTAGGGTTAGCTTTAGAACCATTTAGGGTCAGGGTTAGGGTCGGGATCGAGTCTGGGATCGGGTCTGGGATCGGGTCAGGGATCTAGTCAGGGATCGGGTGAGGGGATCGAGTCTGGGATCGAGTCGGGGATCTAGTCAGGGATCGGGTCGGGATCGGGTCAGGGATCGAGTCGGGGATCTGTTCTGGGATCGGGTCAGGGATCGAGTCGGCGATCCAGTCAGGGATCGGGTGAGGGGATCGAGTCGGGGATCGGGTCAGGGATCTAGTCAGGGATCGGGTCGGGATCGGGCCGGGGATCGGGCCAGGGATCGGGATAGGGATCGGGTTATGGTTATGGTTAGGGTTAGGGTTATGGTTAGGGTTATGGTTAGGGTTAGGGTTATGGTTAGGGTTAGGGTTAGGGTTAGGGTTAGGGTTAGCTTTAGAACCATTTAGGGTCAGGGATCGGGTCGGGATCGAGTCTGGGATCGGGTCTGGGATCGGGTCAGGGATCTAGTCAGGGATCGGGTGAGGGTATCGAGTCTGGGATCGAGTCGGGGATCTAGTCAGGGATCGGGTCGGGATCGGGTCAGGGATCGAGTCGGGGATCTGTTCTGGGATCTGGTCAGGGATCGAGTCGGCGATCCAGTCAGGGATCGGGTGAGGGGATCGAGTCGGGGATCGGGTCAGGGATCTAGTCAGGGATCGGGTCGGGATCGGGCCGGGGATCGGGCCAGGGATCGGGATAGGGATCGGGTTATGGTTAGGGTTAGGGTTAGGGTTAGGGTTAGGGTTAGGGTTAGGGTTAGGGTTAGCTTTAGAACCATTTAGGGTCAGGGATCGGGTCGGGATCGAGTCTGGGATCGGGTCTGGGATCGGGTCAGGGATCTAGTCAGGGATCGGGTGAGGGGATCGAGTCGGGGATCTAGTCAGGGATCGGGTCGGGATCGGGTCAGGGATCGAGTCGGGGATCTGTTCTGGGATCGGGTCAGGGATCGAGTCGGCGATCCAGTCAGGGATCGGGTGAGGGGATCGAGTCGGGGATCGGGTCAGGGATCTAGTCAGGGATCGGGTCGGGATCGGGCCAGGGATCGGGATAGGGATCGGGTTATGGTTATGGTTATGGTTAGGGTTAGGGTTAGGGTTATGGTTAGGGTTAGGGTTATGGTTAGGGTTAGGGTTAGGGTTAGGGTTAGGGTTAGCTTTAGAACCATTTAGGGTCAGGGATCGGGTCGGGATCGAGTCTGGGATCGGGTCTGGGATCGGGTCAGGGATCTAGTCAGGGATCGGGTGAGGGGATCGAGTCTGGGATCGAGTCGGGGATCTAGTCAGGGATCGGGTCGGGATCGGGTCAGGGATCGAGTCGGGGATCTGTTCTGGGATCGGGTCAGGGATCGAGTCGGCGATCCAGTCAGGGATCGGGTGAGGGGATCGAGTCGGGGATCGGGTCAGGGATCTAGTCAGGGATCGGGTCGGGATCGGGCCGGGGATCGGGCCAGGGATCGGGATAGGGATCGGGTTATGGTTATGGTTAGGGTTAGGGTTAGGGTTAGGGTTATGGTTAGGGTTAGGGTTATGGTTAGGGTTAGGGTTAGGGTTAGGGTTAGCTTTAGAACCATTTAGGGTCAGGGATCGGGTCGGGATCGAGTCTGGGATCGAGTCTGGGGTCGGGTCAGGGATCTAGTCAGGGATCGGTTGAGGGGATCGAATCTG